>NC_086445.1:85658912-85894490 GCF_028390025.1 Pseudophryne corroboree
TGGGAGGGTGAGGAGGTCCACTGGAAGAGACCAAGTGAAGAGGTGAGGTTAAGGAGTTTAGAGGCAGGGAATTGTGAGGGGATGTCAATAGGGATGTTGAAATCGCCTAGGATAATGGAAGGAATGTCAGAAGAGAGGAAGTGAGGAAGCCAGGAAGCAAAGTTATCGATGAATTTGGAAGCAACGCCAGGGGGGCGGTAAATGACAGCTACTCTAAGATGGACTGGTTGGAAGAGGCGTATAGTATGGACCTCAAATGTAGAGAATGTAAGGGATGGTTCTGGTGGCATGAGTTGGTAGGAGTAACTAGAAGGTAAAAGGACCCCAACACCACCCCCATGGCGACCCCCAGGTCGGGGTGTGTGTGTGAATGTGAGGCCCCCAGCAGAGAGAGCAGCAGGAGAAGTAGTGTCAGAGGGCGTAATCCAAGTTTCAGTAATGGCTAGTACAGTAGGTGTAGGGAGTTGGAAATGAAAAGGTCATGAGTGGGGACCAGTTTGTTACAAACAGATCTGGCATTCCATGGGGCACAGGATAGGGGGTATGAGTTTGTGGGAGAGATGTGAATGAGATTATCAAGGATGCTGTAGCGATGAGGAGAGATTAACTTTGAGTGCAGGGATGATGAGAGAGTAGTGATGGTGCTGGTGCCAGAGCTAGGAGGAGAAACTGCAGGAGGTGGGCAGGGAGGGAGGTCAGCGTGATGTGGATGGGGGTGTGGGGAGGTGACAGGGAAGGGAGAGAGGGAGCAGAGCTGAGTTGTGGGGTAGCAGGACCATGGGGCAGAGGTGAGTGAAAGTGGGGTAACAGGAAAGGAGGGGAAATAATACAGAGAGATGGAGGGGAGACAGAGGAGGGGAGGGAGGAGGAGGTGTAGGAGACTAGGGGGGAAGGATAAAGACACATGATTAGGTAGACACTGAGTAATGTGGGGAGTATAAGAAAGCCTTGACATAGTGTTTAGTAGGTAAATAGGTTGAGGGAAAGTGGAAGTAGGAGTGGAGGCTGTAAGGAATGCAGAGTTGAAGAAATGCAGAAATGCAGATGAGAAAAGCAGTGTCGGCTCAATGGGTGTAGATTTAGTATGAAATTAATCAGGCGTAGATAAAGTGGGTGTTGAAATGTATTTGAACCGTATGTAATGAAAAGATTGTGAGGTTTAAGAAGCAATGGTGGTTATGTAAGATTTTTTAGGTGTTTGTAGGTAAGATTGCATTGGTGCAGCTGTGCATGAAAAACAAAATTACAATAATACAGATACAAGCATTTGTTGGTAAAATGGATGGTTTATAAAATGTCCAAGTAAGGTAGTTCCGTGCTATTTAATCAGATGCAACAATCAGGAGGTGAGTGGTTTGAAGAGTAAGTGACTCACATTTGTTATTAGTTCCTCTGGTTTCTTTGTTTTGTTAGATTGGTGTGCTTCTGTTTTCCTTCTTTTTCACTTCGTTTGAACGCTGATGGAACGCTGCTGTTATGTGTCAATTTTATCACGCTTTGATAAAAATGCACGCTTAGATCATAAATGCACAGCCTACACCATTGGACTTAAGTAGAGGACTACTACAAGTGAAACCAATAATTGAAATCTGTAACCACACCCCACCCCTCAAATGCCAGGCAATAAATTAATTTAGAAAAACAATCTTTAATCCACAAATTAACTGGGTCTATATCATTCTAAACTAAAAAAAAGTACTTCAGAATCACATACTATGCAATAATGTTTCAATTTGCATTACCTAGCAGAATCAGCTTGGCCTATACAAATATATAGGCCAAGCTGATCCTGTGGGCCTATTTTGATGGGGGGGCCTGGAGCTGCAGCTCCATCCGCCCCATTGTTAATCCGGCCCTGCATCCAGCGAACTTGGTGCAACCTTTTGGCCTAAAAACAATATTGTGAGGTGTTCATAATGGGTATGGGTCAACACAACTTAGGTTGACAGTCATTAGGTCGACCACTATTGGTCGACATACATTAGGTCGACAGGGTCACTAGGTCAACATTGCCATTCGGTCGACATGTACAAGGTTGACAGGTCAAAAGGTCGACATAAGTTTTTTTTACTTTTTCTGGTGTTGTTTTCTTCGTAAAGTGACGGGGATCCACAATTAGTGCACTGTGTCCCCTTTCATGGTTCGCTTCACTCGCAATGCTTTGGGTAAGGTGCCTTACTCCACTACCGCTGCGCTCAGCACAGGTTACCATTCCCAATTGTAGTCGATGTGGATCGTAAAGTATGAAAAACTTCAGAAATTGAAAAAAAAGTGAAAAACTCATGTCGCCCTTTTGAACTGTCGTCCTAGTACATGTCGACCTAATGACCCTGTCGACCTAGTGACCCTGTCGACCTAATGCATGTTAACCAATCGTGGTCGACCTAATGACTGTCGACCTAAGTGGTGTCGACCTAATGATCGTATCCCGTTCAGAATAGACTGGAAATGATTGGAAATTAATGTTATTGAGTTTAATAATACCGTAGGATCAAAATGACCCCCAAATTCTGTGATTTTAGCTGTTTTTTTCAAAAATCATCCAGATCCAAAACCAAAATCAAAACCCGAAAGGGTGGTTTTGGCAAAACCAATCCAGTTCCAAATGCAAAACCCAAAAGCTTCCACCGCACATCTCTACTAGAAATGTACACCAACACCCATGTGTTGGTTTTAGATCTGTGTTAATTTCATGTTTTGGTTCTTATTTTGCAAAACCACCCTCACAGGTTTTGGTATTGTCTCTGTGGCCCTCATTCCGAGTTGTTCGCTCGCTGGCAGATTTTAGCAGCATTGCACATGCTAGGCCGCCGCCCTCTGGGAGTGTATCTTAGCTTAGCAGAATTTCGAATGAAAGATTAGCAGAATTGCGAATAGAAAATTCTTAGCAGTTTCTGATTAGCTCGAGACTTACTCCTACACTGCGATCAGCTCAGTCCGTTTTGTT
This sequence comes from Pseudophryne corroboree, assembly GCF_028390025.1. Classification (NCBI taxonomy): domain Eukaryota; kingdom Metazoa; phylum Chordata; class Amphibia; order Anura; family Myobatrachidae; genus Pseudophryne; species Pseudophryne corroboree. Next base: position 85,661,860 of record NC_086445.1, read on the forward strand.
CCTGGTTTGATGTCACAAACACGCCCTGCGTTCGGCCAGCCACTCCTCCGTTTCTCTAGACACTCCTGCGTTTTATTCTGGCATGCCTGCGTTTTTCCGCACAATCCCAGAAAACGGTCAGTTTCCGCCCAGAAACACCCACTTCCTGTCAATCACACTCCGATCACTTCAACGATGGAAATTCTTCATTCGGACATAAGTAAATCTACTAAGTTTTGTGCTAAAATACTGCGTATCGTGCGCATGCGCATTTTTGCCTTAATCACTCCGTTGCGAAAATCGGCAGCGAGCGAACAACTCGGAATGACCCCCAGTATTCTTTGCAATTTTTTTTACATTTTTTTTAAATAAAAACAGCTAAAATTATGCAATTTTGGCCTGTTTTGTTCCTACAGTATTTTTAACTTCAGTAAAAATAGATTCCAGTAATTTCCAGTAAATTTTGATCAACTCACAGCTCACAATATTCTTCACCAATATTGGCCAAAGGCTGACTGAGGAGAATGATGATGAAGGTGTTGGCAGTTGAGATTTCATGAACTGGTCCAAACTGCTGGTAGCTGATACTGGACTGTTTGTTATTATTTTACAAATTATTATACTTTTTCTAAAATAAGTTTCATGAACTCGCCGCAAATTACCTAAAATGGAGGAGGTACCTAGATGGTTAATGTCCCTGCCTCTACTAACTTTGGCCTCATAAATGGAGCAGGAGCCTTCACAAATGTTGTCAAGAAATAGGTGTTTTTTTTGGTCCTATGCCCAGGCAATGCAATGTCTTTCTTTTTGTCATAGGCAAGAACTGTTGCCACTGGTGGATGACTTAAACAATACCATTTATTATTTATTACCAGTTATTAATATAGCGCACACATACTCCACTGTGATTTACAGAGGATATTTAGCCATTCACATCAGTCCCTGCACCAGTGTTGCTTACAATCTATATTCCCTTATATATTTACACACACACACACACACACACACACACACACACACACACACACACACACACACACACACACACACACACACACACACACACACACACACACACACACACACACACACACTAGAATTAATTTTTTTCTAGTAACCAATTAAGCTACCAGTATATTTTTGAATTGAAGCACAGGGAGAATATACAATCTCCACACAGCCATGGAGGGAATCAAACGCGTGACTTCAGTGCTGTGAGGCAGTAATGCTAATTATTACACTATCCATGCTAACCATCATCAACATCCTCATTACATCCTCATTACCATCAGATAGTACACAAATATCCCCCTCATCCTGTTGTTCTTCCACGTTAGCATCCTCAATTTCTATTATGTCATCATCACCATCTTTACTTGTGCTGCTTATCCACACATTTCCATAGGGGGCAGAAATATGGGAAGGAGGCTTCTCAATGAGTTCAGTGTGAGAAATGTCAGACTCACACAGAGCTAACGTGGACACCCCTAGACTCTCTTTATGGATTTGTTAACACACAGTTTGTTCTACTACCTTAGTGCCCTTTTTTTAGGCACTGCTATGTCAGTTTTAAAGGAGACATCTCTACCTTTTTTTTAACCATTATGACATTTTTAGATTTCAGGTGCCCTTTTTTAAATGTGTTGCCTCCTGGACCACCTTTAGTACTGTAAATATTGGCGTACTATGGCTTATATTATTAATGCTGTGGCATGGCACCTTCTGAGCATTATTGTAACACAGTGCCACTGCCTGACCCTGAACACACTAGTTTTACTAAAAAACAACTTTGATTTTGACAAATGACAACTTCACACTGCAACTCACTAAGGGCTTATAGGGCATAATTCAGACCTGATCGTAGCAGCAAATTTGTTAGCAGATGGGCAAAACCATGGGGGTAATTCTGAGTTGATCGCAGCAGGAAATTTTTTAGCAGTTGGGCAAAACCATGTGCACTGCAGGGGGGCAGATATAACATTTGCAGAGAGAGTTAGATTTGGGTGGGTTATTTTGTTTCTGTGCAGGGTAAATACTGGCTTCTTTACTTTTACCCTGCAATTTAGATTGCAGATTGAACACACCACACCCAAATCTAACTCTCTCTGCAAATGTTATATCTGCCTCCCCTGCAGTGCACATGGTTTTGCCCAGCTGCTAAAAAATTTCCTGCTGCGATCAACTTGGAATTACCCCCCATGTGCACTGCAGGGGGGGTGGGGGCAAATATAACATGTGCTGAGAGAGTTAGATTTGGGTGGGATGTGTTCAAACGGAAATTTAAATAGCAGTGTAAAAATTAAGCAGACAGTATTTACCCTGCACAGAAACAATATAACCCACCCAAATCTAACTCTCTCTGCACTTGTTATATCTACCCCCCCTGCAGTGCACATGGTTTTGCCCATCTGCTAACAGTTTGCTGCTACGATCAACTCTGAATTACCCCCATAGTATTAATGCTGTGGCACGGTACCTACTAAGCATTATTGTAACAGAGAGCCACTGCCTGGCACAGAACACACCAGTGTTTTTTTTAAATATGTTTTTTACACTCTGCTGCAAATCACTGCTCTTGTATTATAGCAATGATGTCACACACTAGTGTGCATCAATAAAAGGTTAATGATGCCCTGTATTATTATTAGGAGCCCTGGGCTGCACTGTGGGAGTTCTGGGCTGCACTGTGACCAGTTACAGCACTAGTGTGTACCAGTATAGGGTTAATGCTGCCCTGTATTACTATTAGGAGCTCTGGGCTGCACTGTTCGTAGCTCTGGGCTGCACTGTGGCCAGTTGCAGCATTAGTGTGTACCAGTATAGGGTTAATGCTGCCCTGTATTAGAAGCTCTGGGTTGCACTGTGGGCAGTTACAAACAACACCAGAGTGCATCAAGTGTTAATGCTGCCCCTGTATTAGGAGTTCTGGGCTGTACTATGGACAGGCACAAGCTCAGCAGCACCAGTGTGATTGTGCATGTGCACCAATAAAGGGTTAATGATGGTTAGCATTGACCTTAGGAGCTCTGGGTGGTGTGCACTAGAGATGTGCACTTGAAATTTTTCGGGTTTTGTGTTTTGGTTTTGGGTTCGGTTCCGCGGCCGTGTTTTGGGTTCGACCGCGTTTTGGCAAAACCTCACCGAATTTTTTTTGTCGGATTCGGGTGTGTTTTGGATTCGGGTGTTTTTTACAAAAAACACTAAAAAACAGCTTAAATCATAGAATTTGGGGGTCATTTTGATCCCAAAGTATTATTAACCTCAAAAACCATAGTTTCCACTCATTTTCAGTCTATTCTGAATACCTCACACCTCACAATATTATTTTTAGTCCTAAAATTTGCACCGAGGTCGCTGGATGACTAAGCTAAGCGACCCTAGTGGCCGACACAAACACCTGGCCCATCTAGGAGTGGCACTGCAGTGTCACGCAGGATGGCCCTTCCAAAAAACACTCCCCAAACAGCACATGACGCAAAGAAAAAAAGAGGCGCAATGAGGTAGCTGTGTGAGTAAGATAAGCGACCCTAGTGGCCGACACAAACACCTGGCCCATCTAGGAGTGGCACTGCAGTGTCACGCAGGATGGCCCTTCCAAAAAACACTCCCCAAACAGCACATGACGCAAAGAAAAAAAGAGGCGCAATGAGGTAGCTGTGTGAGTAAGCTAAGCGACCCTAGTGGCCGACACAAACACCTGGCCCATCTAGGAGTGGCACTGCAGTGTCACGCAGGATGGCCCTTCCAAAAAACACTCCCCAAACAGCACATGACGCAAAGAAAAAAAGAGGCGCAATGAGGTAGCTGTGTGAGTAAGATAAGCGACCCTAGTGGCCGAAACAAACACCTGGCCCATCTAGGAGTGGCACTGCAGTGTCACGCAGGATGGCCCTTCCAAAAAACACTCCCCAAACAGCACATGACGCAAAGAAAAAAAGAGGCGCAATGAGGTAGCTGTGTGAGTAAGCTAAGCGACCCTAGTGGCCGACACAAACACCTGGCCCATCTAGGAGTGGCACTGCAGTGTCACGCAGGATGGCCCTTCCAAAAAACACTCCCCAAACAGCACATGACGCAAAGAAAAAAAGAGGCGCAATGAGGTAGCTGTGTGAGTAAGCTAAGCGACCCTAGTGGCCGACACAAACACCTGGCCCATCTAGGAGTGGCACTGCAGTGTCACGCAGGATGGCCCTTCCAAAAAACACTCCCCAAACAGCACATGACGCAAAGAAAAAAAAGAGGCGCAATGAGGTAGCTGTGTGAGTAAGATAAGCGACCCTAGTGGCCGACACAAACACCTGGCCCATCTAGGAGTGGCACTGCAGTGTCACGCAGGATGGCCCTTCCAAAAAATACTCCCCAAACAGCACATGACGCAAAGAAAAATTAAAGAAAAAAGAGGTGCAAGATGGAATTGTCCTTGGGCCCTCCCACCCACCCTTATGTTGTATAAACAGGACATGCACACTTTAACCAACCCATCATTTCAGTGACAGGGTCTGCCACACGACTGTGACTGAAATGACGGGTTGGTTTGGACCCCCACCAAAAAAGAAGCAATTAATCTCTCCTTGCACAAACTGGCTCTATAGAGGCTAGATGTCCACCTCATCATCATCCTCCGATATATCACCGTGTACATCCCCCTCCTCACAGATTATCAATTCGTCCCCACTGGAATCCACCATCTCAGCTCCCTGTGTACTTTGTGGAGGCAATTGCTGCTGGTCAATGTCTCCACGGAGGAATTGATTATAATTCATTTTAATGAACATCATCTTCTCCACATTTTCTGGAAGTAACCTCGTACGCCGATTGCTGACAAGGTGAGCGGCGGCACTAAACACTCTTTCGGAGTACGCACTTGTGGGAGGGCAACTTAGGTAGAATAAAGCCAGTTTGTGCAAGGGCCTCCAAATTGCCTCTTTTTCCTGCCAGTATAAGTACGGACTGTCTGACGTGCCTACTTGGATGCGGTCACTCATATAATCCTCCACCATTCTTTCAATGGGGAGAGAATCATATGCAGTGCCAGTAGACGACATGTCCGTATCCGTAATCGTTGTCAGGTCCTTCAGTCCGGACCAGATGTCAGCATCAGCAGTCGCTCCAGACTGCCCTGCATCACCTCCAGCGGGTGGGCTCGGAATTCTGAGCCTTTTCCTCGCACCCCCAGTTGCGGGAGAATGTGAAGGAGGAGATGTTGACAGGTCGCGTTCCGCTTGACTTGACAATTTTCTCACCAGCAGGTCTTTGAACCCCAGCAGACTTGTGTGTGCCGGAAAGAGAGATCCAAGGTAGGTTTTAAATCTAGGATCGAGCACGGTGGCCAAAATGTAGTGCTCTGATTTCAACAGATTGACCACCCGTGAATCCTTGTTAAGCGAATTAAGGGCTCCATCCACAAGTCCCACATGCCTAGCGGAATCGCTCCGTGTTAGCTCCTCCTTCAATGTCTCCAGCTTCTTCTGCAAAAGCCTGATGAGGGGAATGACCTGACTCAGGCTGGCAGTGTCTGAACTGACTTCACGTGTGGCAAGTTCAAAGGGCAGCAGAACCTTGCACAACGTTGAAATCATTCTCCACTGCGCTTGAGACAGGTGCATTCCACCTCCTATATCGTGCTGAATTGTATAGGCTTGAATGGCCTTTTGCTGCTCCTCCAACCTCTGAAGCATATATAGGGTTGAATTCCACCTCGTTACCACTTCTTGCTTCAGATGATGGCAGGGCAGGTTCAGGCGTTTTTGGTGTTGCTCCAGTCTTCTGTACGTGGTGCCTGTACGCCGAAAGTGTCCCGCAATTCTTCTGGCCACCGACAGCATCTCTTGCACGCCCCTGTCGTTTTTAAAAAAATTCTGCACCACCAAATTCAAGGTATGTGCAAAACATGGGACGTGCTGGAATTTGCCCATATTTAATGCACACACAATATTGCTGGCGTTGTCCGATGCCACAAATCCACAGGAGAGTCCAATTGGGGTAAGCCATTCCGCGATGATCTTCCTCAGTTGCCGTAAGAGGTTTTCAGCTGTGTGCGTATTCTGGAAACCGGTGATACAAAGCGTAGCCTGCCTAGGAAAGAGTAGGCGTTTGCGAGATGCTGCTACTGGTGCCGCCGCTGCTGTTCTTGCGGCGGGAGTCCATACATCTACCCAGTGGGCTGTCACAGTCATATAGTCCTGACCCTGCCCTGCTCCACTTGTCCACATGTCCGTGGTTAAGTGGACATTGGGTACAACTGCATTTTTTAGGACACTGGTGAGTCTTTTTCTGACGTCCGTGTACATTCTCGGTATCGCCTGCCTAGAGAAGTGGAACCTAGATGGTATTTGGTAACGGGGGCACACTACCTCAAGAAATTGTCTAGTTCCCTGTGAACTAACGGCAGATACCGGACGCACGTCTAACCCCAACATAGTTGTCAAGGCCTCAGTTATCCGCTTTGCAACAGGATGACTGCTGTGATATTTCATCTTCCTCGCAAAGGACTGTTGGACAGTCAATTGCTTGGTGGAAGTAGTAAAAGTGGGCTTACGACTTCCCCTCTGGGATGACCATCGACTCCCAGCAGCAACAACAGCAGCGCCAGCAGCAGTAGGCGTTACACGCAAGGATGCATCGGAGGAATCCCAGGCAGGAGAGGACTCGTCAGAATTGCCAGTGACATGGCCTGCAGGACTATTGGCATTCCTGGGGAAGGAGGAAATTGACACTGAGGGAGTTGGTGGGGTGGTTTGCGTGAGCTTAGTTACAAGAGGAAGGGATTTACTGGTCAGTGGACTGCTTCCGCTGTCGCCCAAAGTTTTTGAACTTGTCACTGACTTATGATGAATGCGCTGCAGGTGACGTATAAGGGAGGATGTTCCGAGGTGGTTAACGTCCTTATCCCTACTTATTACAGCTTGACAAAGGCAACACACGGCTTGACAAATGTTGTCCGCATTTCTGTTGAAATACTTCCACACCGAAGAGCTGATTTTTTGGGTATTTTCACCAGGCATGTCAATGGCCATATTCCTCCCACGGACAACAGGTGTCTCCCTGGGTGCCTGACTTAAACAAACCACCTCACCATCAGAATCCTCCTGGTCAATTTCCTCCCCAGCGCCAGCAACACCCATATCCTCCTCATCCTGGTGTACTTCAACACTGACATCTTCAATCTGACTATCAGGAACTGGACTGCGGGTGCTCCTTCCAGCACTTGCAGGGGGCGTGCAAATGGTGGAAGGCGCATGCTCTTCACGTCCTGTGTTGGGAAGGTCAGGCATCGCAAACAACACAATTGGACTCTCCTTGTGGATTTGGGATTTCGAAGAACGCACAGTTCTTTGCTGTGCTTTTGCCAGCTTGAGTCGTTTCATTTTTCTAGCGAGAGGCTGAGTGCTTCCATCCTCATGTGAAGCTGAACCACTAGCCATGAACATAGGCCAGGGCCTCAGCCGTTCCTTGCCACTCCGTGTGGTAAATGGCATATTGGCAAGTTTACGCTTCTCCTTCGACAATTTTATTTTAGATTTTGGAGTCCTTTTTTTACTGATATTTGGTGTTTTGGATTTTACATGCTCTGTACTAAGACATTGGGCATCGGCCTTGGCAGACGACGTTGATGGCATTTCATCGTCTCGGCCATGACTAGTGGCAGCAGCTTCAGCACGAGGTGGAAGTGGATCTTGATCTTTCCCTATTTTTGGAACCTCAACATTTTTGTTCTCCATATTTTAATAGGCACAACTAAAAGGCACCTCAGGTAAACACTGGAGATGGATGGATACTAGTATACTTATGGATGGACGAGCGACTGCCGACACAGAGGTAGCTACAGCCGTGGACTACCGTACTGTGTCTGCTGCTAATATAGACTGGATGATAATGAGATGAAATTAATATATATATATATATATATATATATATAATATCACTAGTACTGCAGCCGGACAGGTATATATATTTATTATGTAATGACTGATGATGGACCTGCTGGACACTGTCAGCTCAGCACCGCAGACTGCTACAGTAAGCTACTATAGTAGTATGTATCAAGAAGAAAGAAAAAAAAAAACCACGGGTAGGTGGTATACAATTATGGATGGACGAGCGACTGCCGACACAGAGGTAGCTACAGCCGTGGACTACCGTACTGTGTCTGCTGCTAATATAGACTGGATGATAATGAGATGAAATTAATATATATATATATATATATATAATATCACTAGTACTGCAGCCGGACAGGTATATATATTTATTATGTAATGACTGATGATGGACCTGCTAGACACTGTCAGCTCAGCACCGCAGACTGCTACAGTAAGCTACTATAGTAGTATGTATCAAGAAGAAAGAAAAAAAAAACACGGGTAGGTGGTATACAATTATGGATGGACGAGCGACTGCCGACACAGAGGTAGCTACAGCCGTGGACTACCGTACTGTGTCTGCTGCTAATATAGACTGGATGATAATGAGATGAAATTAATATATATATATATAATATCACTAGTACTGCAGCCGGACAGGTATATATATTTATTATGTAATGACTGATGACGGACCTGCTGGACACTGTCAGCTCAGCACCGCAGACTGCTACAGTAAGCTACTATAGTATGTATCAAGAAGAAAGAAAAAGAAAAAAACACGGGTAGGTGGTATATTACAATTATATATATATATACAATTATATATATATATTAAACTGGTGGTGATTAATTAAACTGGTGGTCAGGTCACTGGTCACACTATCAGCAACTTGCAAGTAGTACTCCTAAGCAGACAATCACAATATACTGGTGGTCAGTGTGGTCACAATGGCAGTGTGGCACTCTGGCAGCAAAAGTGTGCACTGTACGTTAAAATATGTACTCCTGCTCTCAGACTCTAACTGCTCCCCACTGTCTCCCCCACAAGTCAGATATACACAGTCACACTATCACTTCAGCAAGTAGTAGTACTCCTAATGCTCCCCAAAATTACTAAACACTGTGTCTCTCTCTACTCTAGTCTCTTCTCTATAAACGGAGAGGACGCCAGCCACGTCCTCTCCCTATCAATCTCAATGCACGTGTGAAAATGGCGGCGACGCGCGGCTCCTTATATAGAATCCGAGTCTCGCGAGAATCCGACAGCGGGATGATGACGTTCGGGCGCGCTCGGGTTAACCGAGCAAGGCGGGAGGATCCGAGTCGCTCGGACCCGTGAGAAAAAAGCTGAAGTTCGGGCGGGTTCGGATTCCGAGGAACCGAACCCGCTCATCTCTAGTGTGCACCAGTATAAAGTATTGATATATGAATTTCTACCCTGGCAGTCTAGTGTGCGCTCTCCATCCGGCGTCCTGTGTGAAATGGGGCTCATATTACCATGGGAGTTACTTATATTAAATCCAACACGTGAGTTCTGATGCTGGAAAGAAGATTTTGCCTTGTTTTGGAATCCAAGCCTGGCAAGAAAACTAGAGCCACAGCTCAGATATACTCAAAAACTCAAAGTTTGGGCGGACTTGTTTTTTTGAGAACCAAGCCCACACATCTCTACTTACAATGGCACCTAACCCTCGGTTTATGCCATCCCGATGCTTATTTCAGTGTCATGACTGCTGATGCAGAAATGATTATACCATTTACAGCACTTGTCCTGCATTGTCTTGGGATGGGATTCCGGCGGTCACAATACCGACGTCGGCATATCGATGTTTAAAATCCTGACAGAGGAGAGTTACCATAACTATGCTATCCCCTATCCCCTAACCCTCGCTTCCTGCAGCCTAACCCTACCGCCCATTCTTACTGCGCTTTGCCCTATCCCCCCACCCGGCCCTAACACTAGCCTAGCTGCTATATACTTATGGCCGGGATGCTGGCTGTTGGTATTCCGGAGTCGGTTTCTTGACCCTGTCTGGATTCCGGCTTCGGCATTCTGATGGGTGTTGGTATTCTGGCGTCTGTATTCTGACTGCCGGGATCCTCACAGACGGTATCTTAACCGCATCCTGTTATATGAATGACACTGCAATAGCTTTCTTAAACATTTTTTTAACCTGCCTATGAACATCAGTGACAACATTTGTTCTCAAACCAAGATGGCTGCCGCTGCTGTTTGTAGACAGTGGAACAAGATGGCAGTATTGATTTGAGCTAGTAATGAAGTGTGCTCATTTACATGTCTCTTCATATGAAAAACTGCACTGTACTGTATGCTCCTGGGTAGTACTGAACATAGATCAAAATATAATGGAAATACATTATTTTAATGCAGTATATTTAACCATCCTCTATGAATAAAAAAAGTATCCAGATAGCACTGAACAAACGTTATTGGAAAAATGTGTTTGTTGCAAATACTTCAATAGACAGTTTCAATTTCATTGTAAAAAGAAGTAATTTAAACCAGGCAATAATTCTCTTTTCCTTTTTTTTTTTTTTTTTTTTAGATTTGTACATTTAGTATATCTGGTATCAAAATGTTGTTTTTGCTTTTAAACCAAATTTTTCTTATTGCAAAATACCGTTCTCTGTACTATACTACTACTACTTTGTATTTCAATTAAGGAAATGTGTTAGAACTAAGTGACGAAGAGAACAGAGGAACTTAAATTGATTGAAATAGTTTTAGTTTATTTACAGAGAATGACAAAATGTACTTTAAAACAGGCACTTTACACAAGGAACGGCAGGCAATTACTTTATCAGTATTGGATTTTGCTGCTTGAAAGGCAGACAAAATACTTGTAATTTTTATAAAATTAATGCTAAATATAAAATACAAGTTACTCCATGAAAATGCTGGAAATATAGTACATTCAATTGTATTTTTATGTTCCTATTTCTTGACAGAACTGGATATGATTAAGTTTCTATTAACATGTGCTTGGTGACTTATTGTAAGGTTCAGATCCCCAAAATTCAGCTGATTTTGGATTTCTGTAGACCCGTACCATACATTTCTAATGTTTATTGAGATCTATTTAATTTCTTGGCAGATCCTAAGATGGTGGTAGTGGTCAGAGGTGAGTGATGGAGATTAGTCCACATAGGACAGTAGATAAACTTTACCAAGGAATGGTTTATCAACCTGTAGAAAGCAGGTCAGAATAACCCATGGTTAATGCAATATTCAGCAGGTACAGGATGCAGGATATGCAGTTGCAGCCAGAAGCGTAGAGGGTTATGCTGGGTATAGTATTGCACACACTGTAAGTAGGGATGAGCGGGTTCGGATCTCCGAGATCCGCACCCCCCTGGACTTCAGGATCCAAGCCTGGATCTGAGTCTGGCTCGGGACTTCCAACCAGACTCGGATCCCAGAACGAGGCAAAACTTCATCATCCCGCTGTCGGATTCTCACGGGTTCTGGATTCCATATAAGGAGCCACGTGTCGCTGCCATTTTCACTCAAGACTTAGAGAGTAAAGGAGACAGACCTCTGTCTCTCTTGTCTGTGTGCTGTTAGGGGTGCAGTACAGGGGTGCTATCCTGTTGTGTCCTGTGCTGTTAGGGCTGCTGTAAAGGGTTGCTGTCCTGGGGTGTCCTGTGCTGTTTGGGGTGCTGTACAGGGGTGTTGCTGTCCTGTGCTGTACAGGGGTGCTGTCCTGTGTTGTCCTGTGCTGTACAGGGGTGCTGTCCTGGAGTGCTGTACAGGAGGGTGCTGTCCTGGAGTGTCCTGTGCTGTTAGGAGTGCTGTACAGGGGTGTTGCTGTCCTGTTCTGTACAAGGGTGCTGTTCTGGCATGCCGTCCTGTGGTGTCCTGCGCTGTTAAGGGTGCTGTACAGGGGTGCTGTCCTGAGCTGCTTGGAGTGCTGTACAGGGGTGTTGCTGTCCTGTTCTGTACAGGGGTGCTGTCCTGTGATGTTTGGGGTGCTGTCCTGGGGTGTCCTGTGCTGTACACTGGTGTTGCTGTTCTGGGGTGCTGTCCTGTGGTGTCCTGTGCTTTTAGGGGTTCTGTACAGGGGTGCTGCTGCCCTGTGCTGTACAGAGGTGCTCTCCTGTGCTGTTAGGGTCACTGTCCTGTGTGCTGTAAAAATAAATGGGCACTGTCCTGTGTGCTTTAAAAATATAGGGGTGCTGTAAAAATAAATGAATGCTATGGCCCTGTCGGGTGCTGTAAAAATAAAGGAACGCTGTGGCCCTGTCCTGTATGCTATAAAAATATAGGGGTGCTGTAAAAATAAAAGGAATGCTGTGGCCCTGTCCTGTATGCTGTAAAAATATAGGGGTGCTGTAAAAATAAAGGAACGCTGTGGCTCTGTCCTGTATGCTGTAAAAATATAGGGGTGCTGTAAAAATAAAGGAACTCTGTGATCCTGTCCTGTATGCAGAAAATATGTGAGCGGAACAGAAAATAGTGCTTAGTGGAAACAGAGCAGCCCAGACGTATTCAGGTGACTCCCAATCACCGAAAAAGCTAGTGGAACACAACTGGTATTGAATACACCTTAGGCGCTACCACCTTCTAAGAAAAAGTCACGTTCTATTCTTAATCAATAGTCCCAAAGTTGAATCTTGTATCTCACTTGCAGTGTTCCTCCTTCTAGATGTTAATTCTTCTCCAATTTTGAAATACTTCAAAATTTCCTTATAAGAAGATGTTGTTCATAAAAAAGAGAATAACGTATATAGTGTAGTATTTTAAACACAGACAAATTTATTCGATTATAAAATACATAAAAGTGTTCTTATTCAATTTAAAAGTGACAGCTTCACTTTATGATAAAAATGGAACCGTACCGTGTCGAGCTCCCAGCATGGAGCAATGAAAAGAGTAAAAATGGAAGGTTCCGGAATTCCTCCCTTCACGCAAACTGCTGGCTACTGGACCTGGCAAGGTTCTCCTATTTTTCTGAATGCAGGTAAATGGTCACTGGGTGCCGCCAACGCGTTTCGCGTTGTCTTTAACTCTTCCTCAGGGCAGAATGATCCATACCTGCATATGTTCCCTTTTTATACTAACATTAACCCGGAAGTGAAATCACACTTCCTGTTGGTTCATACTGGATGGTTATTTAAAATTTCCTTTCCTTTAACATATCTTAATCCTTCATACCTACAGAAGATAAGAACTGGTGCTATTGTTATAAAATATTGTAAATCAAAAATATCAATGACATCATATTACAATATACTTCCTGTGTGTTAAAAATTCAATCATGTGATCTATACAGACTTTGTTATCCACAGAGCGGTTATTACATTAACCACTTATTGAGTGGTATGCCCACCAACTTTACAGTTAAAAAAAGGAGAAAACAATTCATCTGTTTATTTTAATTCTTATTTGGAGCGCTATGCATTCCATTCACGGCCGTACCCGGAAGTGTCCTGCGTTCCACCGCTGGAGACGCACACGGACCTGCGGGGGCGGAACTATGCGTTCCATTCACGGCCGCACCCGGAAGTGCCCTGCGTTCCACCGCCAGAGACGCACACGGACTTCCGGGAGCGGCGTGGTCCATTTTGCTTGTCTGTGCACCACCTATATGCGTTCCAGGAATGCAAGATAACTTCCTGTTGGCTATGATAACTTCCTGGTGCAGCGGCCATTGAAAATATATAAGTGCAAATGCATAAACATATATCAAAAATACGTACTTAGGGTATGAATATATAAATGAACTGAACCTGTGGGCATATTTACCTTACATAAAAATAACAATAAAAAACAATCTCCAAGTTAAAATTTGTATACATATATAAAACCTAGATCTACTATAAGATGCCTTAATTTGCAGTCTGCACCTTTATCATGAGAGGTTATATTAAAGGAACCATTTTATTTCGAATTCTTTGTTTAGTCCTTCAGGGGCAATTGTTTTTAAATTAAAAATCCATTTCATTTCGGCCTTCGCCAGTAAACTATCCGAATCCCTATCCTTCCAATTAATTTTTACATGTTGAATTCCTATAAATTGTTTAATTGCGTTCACTTTACAGTGATGTTTGAGTTTAAAGTGGTTAGATAAATTATGTGTTTCTAACCCCTTCATAATATTCCTCACATGCTCTCCCATGCATGTTTTCAATGCTCGGGATGTACGTCCTATGTAAAATAGCCCACATTCACACTCAATAAGATAAATAACATTATTGGTGTGACACGTTATAAAATTCCTGATTTTATATTCTTTATCGTTTACTTTAAAACTCGATATCTTAGATTTATTAGCTTTAACCGTCTTGCACATCATGCAACTTCTACATCGATAGAAGCCTTCTGATCTTATCGGATTATTTTGTTGAAATGGTACTGAGCTTTTTACCAACTTAGTTCTTAAATTATGTGATTTCCTATAAATAAACTTAGGAACATCAGGAATTATATCCTTTAATATTGGGTCCTTTTTAAGGGCACACCAATGGCTTTTAATAATTGACTCAATTTTTTTGTGATCTGCTCCAAACGTGGTTATGAAGGCAACATTGAAGTTGTCTTCTTTTTTAGCAGGTGTTTTACTTTTATATAATAAATCTCTTCTATTGATTTTTGTTACTTCTTCATAAACCTTCTTCAGTTCTTGCTCCGTATACCCTTGTGAACGAAAGTTATTTAACATCGCTTCACTCTGTTTCTCACATTCTGCCGGATCATTACAATTCCTTTTTATTCGTATCAGCTGAATTTTTGGGATTCCTTTTGTCCAATTTGGATGATGCTGACTTCGTTTACTAATGTACTGTTGGGAATCTGTTGGTTTGATATACCCTTTGGTGTAAAGATTATTTTCTACTTTGTAGATAGTTAAATCTAAAAAGTTAACTTCTTCTCGACTCTTATCGAAAGTCAAGTTGATGCCAGCACTAGTCATATTTAGTTCATTACAGAAAGATATTAAATCTTCCTCAGAACCCTCTCATAAAAATATGATGTCATCAATAAATCTCTGCCAGAGGACCAAGTTCGACGCCTCAGCTACACTCCCCCACACATGGGTATTTTCCCAATTTGCCATGAAGGGGTTAGCATAGCTAGGCGTGAACTTGGTCCCCATGGCGGTTCCCACTAGCTGAAGATAATAATTTCCTTCGAAAAAGAAGTAGTTGTTTCTTAAAATGAATGTGATTCCTTCTGTAATAAATTCTCTCAGGGAGGGGGGGGTAAAAAACAGCCAAAAAAATCCAAGGTGACTAAAAAAGGCAAACACCCTGAACATATTTCCCCAAAAAAATGTAAAATCTTCAATATTGCCAATAAAACACTCACCATTCCAGAACGGAGGGTATTAGAAAAAGGATTAAAGTATGCACCTACCTCTAATACAGATCCCTTTTCATTATTTGTTGATACCAAAAAATTTATAAGGAAGATCACATTAAAAAAAATGTAAGTCAAAGGAAGATTTATCAGCAACACAAGACAACACATCAGGGAATGAAGAAGATAAAACAACATTCCGGAAAAAGTCATCATTTTAACCGGCACACATGAAAGGGAATTATATTAGTGTATTTAATAAATTGGTGGAGGAAGATTTTAAAAATCTGAAAACAAAACAAGGAAAGAGTAATCTAACTAGAAAGGAAAAACAAGCATTGAAAAACTTATCCAGGAATGAAGATGTAGTCATCAAACCCTGTTATAAGGGGGGAGCGGTGGTTGTGATGAGTAAGGATTACTATATAAAAGAGATTCAACGACAGCTAGAAGATGGAACAACCTATAAAAAATTTAAATCAGATCCCACCAATCGCATTAAAACAGATTTTCATAATTTCCTAAAAAAACATCTTGATAGTGGAGCCATCACTAAACAGGAGTTTGATTTTCTCCTGATTGAACATCCAAAACCCCCGAGTATTTACATTCTGCCAAAGGTGCACAAAGACCCATTAGCTCCCCCGGGTAGACCTATCATAGCCGGGGTTGGAAGCCTCACAAGCAATCTATCTGAAATGATAGATTGTTTTTTACAACCCTTAGTGATTAGAAATAAATCCTTTATAAAGGATACTGTGGACATCATCAACAAATTAGAAAACATCACGGTCAGTGACTCCACAATTATAACAACTGCAGACGTGACATCACTCTATACAGGTATAGAGCACGAGAAAGGCATAGAGGCTGTTGATTGGTTTTTAAATGAATCAAACACACCAACTAAGACGAGAGAATTTATTACAGAAGGAATCACATTCATTTTAAAAAACAACTACTTCTTTTTCGAAGGAAATTATTATCTTCAGCTAGTGGGAACCGCCATGGGGACCAAGTTTGCGCCTAGCTACGCTAACCTCTTCATGGCACATTGGGAAAATACCCATGTGTGGGGGAGTGTAGCTGAGGCGTCGAACTTGGTCCTCTGGCAGAGATTTATTGATGACATCATATTTTTATGGGAGGGTTCTGAGGAAGATTTAATATCTTTCTGTAATGAACTAAATATGACTAGTGCTGGCATCAACTTGACTTTCGATAAGAGTCGAGAAGAAGTTAACTTTTTAGATTTAACTCTCTACAAAGTAGAAAACAATCTTTACAAAAAAGGTATATCAAACAGATTCCCAACAGTACATTAGTAAACGAAGTCAGCATCATCGAAATTGGACGAAAGGAATCCCAAAAAGTCAGCTGATATGAATAAAAAGGAATTGTAATGATCCGGCAGAATGTGAGAAACAGAGTGAAGCGATGTTAAATAACTTTCGTTCACAAGGGTATACGGAGCAAGAACTGAAGAAGGTTTATGAAGAAGTAACAAAAAACAATAGAAGAGATTTATTATATAAAAGTAAAACACCTGCTAAAAAAGAAGACAACTTCAATGTTGCCTTCATTACCACGTTTGGAGCAGATCACAAAAAAATTGAGTCAATTATTAAAAGCCATTGGTGTGTCCTTAAAAAGGACCCAATATTAAAGGATATAATTCCTGATGTTCCTAAGTTTATTTATAGGAAATCACATAATTTAAGAACTAAGTTGGTAAAAAGCTCACTACCATTTCAACAAAATAATCCGATAAGATCAGAAGGCTTCTATCGATGTGGAAGTTGCATGATGTGCAAGACGGTTAAAGCTAATAAATCTAAGATATCGAGTTTTAAAGTAAATGATAAAGAATATAAAATCAGGAATTTTATAACGTGTCACACCAATAATGTTATTTATCTTATTGAGTGTGAATGTGGGCTATTTTACATAGGACGTACATCCCGAGCATTGAAAACACGCATGGGAGAGCATGTGAGGAATATTATGAAGGGGTTAGAAACACATAATTTATCTAACCACTTTAAACTCAAACATCACTGTAAAGTGAACGCAATTAAACAATTTATAGGAATTCAACATGTAAAAATTAATTGGAAGGATAGGGATTCGGATAGTTTACTGGCGAAGGCCGAAATGAAATAGATTTTTAATTTAAAAACAATTGCCCCTGAAGGACTAAACAAAGAATTCGAAATAAAATGGTTCCTTTAATATAACCTCTCATGATAAAGGTGCAGACTGCAAATTAAGGCATCTTATAGTAGATCTAGGTTTTATATATGTATACAAATTTTAACTTGGAGATTGTTTTTTATTGTTATTTTTATGTAAGGTAAATATGCCCACAGGTTCAGTTCATTTATATATTCCTACCCTAAGTACGTATTTTTGATATATGTTTATGCATTTGCACTTATATATTTTCAATGGCCGCTGCACCAGGAAGTTATCATAGCAAACAGGAAGTTATCTTGCATTCCTGGAACGCATATAGGTGGTGCACAGACAAGCAAAATGGACCATGCCGCACCCGGAAGTCCGTGTGTGTCTCTGGCGGTGGAACGCAGGGCACTTCCGGGTGCGGCCGTGAATGGAACGCATAGTGCCGCCCCCGGAGGTCCGTGTACGTCTCCAGCGGTGGAACGCAGGACACTTCCGGGTACGGCCGTGAATGGAACGCATAGCGCTCCAAACAAGAATTAAAATAAACAGATGAATTGTTTTCTCCTTTTTTTAACTGTAAAGTTGGTGGGCATACCACTCAATAAGTGGTTAATGTAATAACCGCTCTGTGGATAACAAAGTCTGTATAGATCACATGATTGAATTTTTAACACACAGAAAGTATATTGTAATATGATGTCATTGATATTTTTGTTTTACAATATTTTATAACAATAGCACCAGTTCTTATCTTCTGTAGGTATGAAGGATTAAGATATGTTAAAGGAAAGGAAATTTTAAATAACCATCCAGTATGAACCAACAGGAAGTGTGATTTCACTTCCGGGTTAATGTTAGTATAAAAAGGGAACATATGCAGGTATGGATCATTCTGCCCTGAGGAAGAGTTAAAGACAACTCGAAACGCGTTGGATGCACCCAGTGATCCATTTACCTGCATTCAGAAAAATAGGAGAACCTTGCCAGGTCCAATAGCCAGCAGTTTGCGTGAAGGGAGGAGGGAGACATTCCGGAACCTTCCATTTTTACTCTTTTCATTGCTCCATGCTGGGAGCTCGACACGGTACGGTTCCATTTTTATCATAAAGTGAAGCTGTCACTTTTAAATTGAATAAGAACACTTTTATGTATTTTATAATCAAATAAATTCGTCTGTGTTTAAAATACTACACTATGGGGGGTCATTCCGAGTTGATCGGTCGCAAGGCGATTTTAGCAGAGTTACACACGCTAAGCCTACGCCTACTGGGAGTGTATCTTAGCTTCTTAAAATTGCGACCGATGTATTCGCAATATTGCGATTACAAACTACTTAGCAGTTTCAGAGTAGCTTCAGACGTACTCGGCATCTGCGATCAGTTCAGTGCTTGTCGTTCCTGTTTTGACGTCACAAACACACCCAGCGTTCGCCCAGACACTCCCCCGTTTCCCCGGCCACTCCTGCGTTTTTTCCGGAAACGGTAGCGTTTTCATCCACACGCCCATAAAACGCCGTGTTTCCGCCCAGTAACACCCATTTCCTGTCAATCACATTACGATCGCCGGAGCGATGAAAAAGCCGTGAGTAAAAATACTATCTTCATTATTAAATTACTTGGCGCAGTCGCAGTGCGAATATTGCGCATGCGTACTAAGCGGATTTTCATTGCGATGCGATGAAAAATACCGAGCGATCAACTCGGAATGAGGGCCTATATACGTTATTCTCTTTTTTATGAACAACATCTTATAAGGAAATTTTGAAGTATTTCGAAATTGGAGAAGAATTAACATCTAGAAGGAGGAACACTGCAAGTGAGATACAAGATTCAACTTTGGGACTATTGATTAAGAATAGAACGTGACTTTTTCTTAGAAGGTGGTAGCGCCTAAGGTGTATTCAATACCAGTTGTGTTCCACTGTCCTGTATGCAGTAAACATATAGGGGTGCTGTAAAAATAAAATGGCACTGTTCTGTTTGCTGTAAAATTAAAGGGGCACTGTTCTGTGTGCTGTAATAATAAAGTGGTGCTGTCCTGTGAAATGGAGAACAAAAATTTGGAGAAAAAAATCATGAAAGATCAGGAACCACTTCCTAGTACTAGTTCTGAAGCTGCTGCCACCAGTCATGACGTTGCCGATGCAATTCCATCAATGTTGTCTGCTAAGGCCGATGCCCAATGTCATAGAGGGTATGTAAAATCCAGGAAGAAAAAAATAATAACAAAAAAAAAATTATCTGATGAGAAACATAAAATTGGCAATATGCCATTCACGACACAAAGTGGCAAGGAAAGGCTAAGGCCTTGACATATGTTCATGGCTGATGGTTCAGCTTCTCATGAAGATGGAAGCCCTCCTCCCTCTCAAAAAAAATAAAAAAAAAAGCTTGTCAAAGCAAAGGAAATAACTGTGCGTTCAAAGATATCACAAATTCCCAAGAAGAGTCCAAGTGTGTCCGCGGTTGCGATGTCTAGGCCTAACCTTCACAACACTGTATGAGAAGAGGAGGCTCCTACCACCATTTGCACGCCCCCTGCAAGTGCTGGGAGGAGCACCACCAGTCCAGTTGCTGATATTGAGATTGAGGATGTCACTGTAGAAGTACATCAGGATGAAGAGGATATTGGTGTAGCTGGCGCTGTAGAGGAAGCTAATGATGAGGATTCTGATGGTGATGTAGTTTGTTTGAATAAGGCACCAGTGGAGACAGTTGTTGGCCATGGGATGAAAAAGCCCATTGTCATCCCTGGGCAAAATACCAAAAAATCCACCTCTTCGGTGTGGAATGAGGATGAGGATGTAAACACTGAAGGGGGTGAGGAATCGTGGGATGAGGACAACATCTTCCCTTTGTAGAGCCAGTTTGTGCAAGGAGAGATTAATTGCTTCTTTTTTGGTGGGGCCCAAACAAACCAATCATTTCAGCCACAGTCATGTGGCAGACCCTGTCGCTGAAATGATTGGTTTGTTAAAGTGTGCATGTCCTGTTTATACAACATAAGGGTGTGTAGGAAGGCCAAAGGACAATTCCATCTTACACATCTTTTCTTTGTCTGCCATATCATTCCATGAGTGCTGCCCTATATGGGGTGCTGCCCCTCTGCGCTCTCAGTCCAGGGGTGCTGCCCCACTGCTGTTTAAGTCCAGTGGTGCTGTTGCCTTTCTGCTGTGCTATTTAATTCTCCAGGGGTGTTGCCTATCTTCTGCATAAGTGTAGGGGTGCTGCCTATCTGCTGTATAAGTCCAGAGGCGCTGCCGTATATATTCGGGGGTGCTGCTGTACTTGATCCTAGGTTTAAAGTTTAAACTAAAGCCTAGAGCAAAATATGAAACAACTTCAACATCACAACCAGATTTGTGAAAACATATAGCAGCAAAGGTGGAAATAGAAAATCCAAGTTTGACGAGGTGTTTTCCAATAATGTGGGGAAAGACCACATTTGTGGCCAAAGTCAGTCAGACTCAGAAAAGACAGATTCATAATCCAGTGGAACGTGACATAGCAATATCTCCTACTTCATTTTATCTGACAAATGCCGGAGAAAACTAGATTTTCCAAACACACCTATGTCTATATGTCTGCCATATAATTCCAGTGGTGCCCTGTCTGAACCTGCTCATCTCCAGTAGATATATCTTCTAGTGTGCACTGTGTACCCAGCATTAGAGAGAGGTTCTTCTCAATTATTTCATGTTAGGGACTCAAATGAATGGATCCAATTAGTCAACCTTAATTTTTATTTATTATTGTTCCACATTTTGGGATTATTTACAAGATGCACATTTGTTGTACAGAGTTCTTTTCCTTTATTTTGTAAATGTTTTCTCCTTGAAAATTGTACAATGTAAGGGCTGTGTGGGGTTATTGCTCAAACATTGCGGTGTTAGAAGAACAGAGTTTCAGTGATCTTGCATTGCATCAGCTTTCCACTGAATTGCAGCACTAGATGGGCCAGGAGCTCCTGTGTGACACAAACAGTTACTGAATAAGGGCCCAGTATGGAGTCTCATGGTGGTTTACAGTCAGAAAGCTGTCTGGCTTGCCAGGCTGAGGCATGCTGGTGGCATAGAGGTTAGCATTGCTTTCTCCCACAGTCCTACTTGTAATATGAAATGAGTTTGGACTAGAGTGGTAACCTCCACAAGGACAAGGGCTCAATAACAAAAAAAATCACTGCACAGTCCTGTTTAGTACTTTACCGAACCCACCCAAACTCAACTTGCCCGATCCGGGGCTGCTGTGGGGGCTCACAAGGGGCTGCTAAAACATTTAAGGGGATGCTTTATTTAAAAATAAAATAGAAATAAAATAAACAAGACACACAGGTATGCTCACATGCTTGTCATTTGGAACTGTGAAAAACAAAAATAAGGCATCTGTCACAAAATATGTAAATAAAAATGCAATTAAAAAATGGAAAAATAACTCCCCACAAGATTTCACAAAATTAGTCTCCAGACTCTGTGGAGGGGGAAATATCCTTGATACTGTGGAATACACCAGTTTATATGCATCCCAGCATTAAATCCGAGATTATCGTAATCCCTGAAAATGGAGAAGGGGGTACAAATTCGGAGGCTTTGGCCCCTAGTTTTTCAGTTTATCCAGTAATGTGGTAATTATACATTTGCTTGGTTAAAGTCCTTTCTGTTCCACACCAAGATAGGAGTGGAGGTAAAAGCCTGTGTGTGGCTCCTGATTGCTTGAGCCTCTCTAATTTTTAATCACCTTCTTGACACTGTCCTCCTCCTCTTGCCTATTTTCATAATGTGAAAAGTCATCAAATATGGAGGTGGTATGTTTATAGCTAGCTATGATTCGGAGAACTTGGTGAGCTTCTTCCAGGGAGACCACCTGTCACTGAAATGATGGTTTTATTAAACAGTACATGTCCTGTTTAAATAACATAAGGGTTGGTGGGGGGAAAAGGACAATTCCATCTTGCACTTCTTTTTTTCTTTGCATTATGTGCTCTTTGGGACCTAGTTTTTAAAACTGCCATGTCTGAGACTACTAGATGGGATAGTTGTTTGTGCCGCCCACTTGTGTCGCTTAGCTTAGTCATCCAGCTACCTTTGTGCAACCTTTTGGCCTAAAAACAATATTGTGAGGTGTGAGGTGTTCAGAATAGACTGAAAATGAGTGGTAATGAATATTATTGAGGTTAATAATACCGTAGAAACAAAAAAAAACAAATAAAAAAACATTCTGTGATTTTAGCTGTTTTTATGTTTTTTTCAAAAAAATCCAGATCTAAAACCAAAACCCGAAAGGGTGGTTTTGGCAAACCAATCCAGATCCAAAACATGAATGGAGATTCAGATCCAAAACCAAAACACAAAACCGGAAAAGTGTCCGGTGCACATCTCTAACTGTAAGCCTATGGGGGTCATTCCGAGTTGATCGCAGCTAGCAACTTTTTGCTGCTGGTGCGATCAACTAATCCCCTGGGGGAGTGTATTTTTATCTTAGCAGGGCTGCGAACGCTTGTGCAGCCCTGCTTTGCTAATTTTGTGCAGCTGAAAAGTAAGCCTGGATCTACTTACCCTGTTCAACGGATCCAGCGACGTTCCACCCGGATTTGACGTCAGACATCCGCCCTCCATTTACCTGGACACGCCTGCGTTTGGACGACCACTCCTTGAAAACGGCCTCCAACAGTGAGTATCCACCCCGGAATGCCTCTCCACTGTCAATCTTCTTCTGTCCAGCGCTACTTTTTTTTTCCCCCGCTGGGCGCTCCATTGCCCGGTGACGTCAGTCGCCAGGCAATGATGCGCATACACAATGCGCAGTTCCGACCAGTTTGCATGGCAGCGAAGAACCGCTGCATGCGAACGGGTCGGAATGACCCGTTATATACAGTATTAACAGCGGGATGGTTAATATAAGTAGCTGTGGTGACACAGTGGTATTTGGATTCTCTGTACTGTTGTATGCAGTCTCTATTATTGGAGACACTGAGGGGCACCACCTATACTATGGACGGAGGAAGAAAGAAAGACGTGCAACGAATTGCGCACCAGTAGAAGCACACTTGCTAGGTCAGAGGTCGCGTCTCTGAGTCCTAATGCTCAGATGAGATGAGAGAAGCCCGTAAAGTGCTCTCTCGAACATTATGGACCTACAGGTATACATTATCATTCATTTATAAAATGTCTAAAACCGCCTAAACGCATAGGGGGTGATTCTGAGTTGGGAGCAATGTCAAAAAGAACAAGTAATTTGCATCTTGTCAAAGCCATGCTGCACTGTAGGTGGGGGAGATGTAACATGTGCAGAGAGAGTTAGATGTGAGAGGGGCGTGTCCTAACTCAAAGCTAAATTGCAGTTTGAATCTAAAGCTGCCCAGAATTTGTGGGCTAAATGCAAAAGCAGCCAGTATTAATCCTGCATGCAAAAATAATAAATGTATTTGTTCCAGGTGAAAAGATTCCTTGCTTTTGTTGTGGAATCAGCCCCAGAAGAACAATGAATATGGGCAATCTAAACCTAATTAAGAGTCTAAATGAGTGGCATATGAAACAGGGAATATGAAATTTGGGTTTTGCTGAGAAACAATTTTATAGTGCTGTTTTGCAACCAGTAAATTACTCTCCACTTATTTCTGTGACATACATAATGGGTGCGTCCTATACATTGTGCTCTCTATTGTAAAATACAATGGAATATGCTAGTGCCATTTAAATAATGTTACTAAATAATACATCTGTACATACCATTTCAATGACATCCTTAATATTTGTTATTTGTAAATATTCCTATTTTCCTTCTTAACACCACACCTTTGCCCTTAATTATCAATGAGTGCCAAATTTCACTGTGAGTGATAAATTGCACCAGCCAACCAGCTTCTAACTTCCATGTTACGGGATGGGTTTGAAAAATGACAGTTAGGAGCTGATTGGTGCAATGTATCACTCACAGTGAAATGTATCACTCATTGACAAATAAGGGTGTGCCTAATTCAGATTTGTAAGGAATTTCTCAGCCGCAAGGAATCGGCAAGTCCATACAAATGAAAAACAACTGCAGAAGGAGGTATCCGTAGGAGATAAATGCCTCCAGCATGCGTCTGTAAGATTCCAGTGCTACATCTGAGGATACAGCCTTGGATCCCTATTGTGACCATCAGTCAGGTTTGGTGATATTTGCAAACCTTGAAGAAGGGCGGAACAGCCTGAAACGCGTTGGACGATTGAGGACGGGTACGGATTACGAACCTAGTGCTGACATAACTTTCTTGCACCCAAGGTCAAAGACACGCTGCACTGCAGAGGGGGCCAGCCAGACAAAAACGAAGGCTTCACCGCTAAAGGTTAGTAAGTGCCAGCAGAGGCATAGCGTGGAGACATGACACCCGGATCAGGGTCCTGTCATGGCGCCCCCACCCACCACCACCACACATACATATATAGATTCTAGAGATGTGCACCGGAAATTTTTCGGGCTTTGTGTTTTGGTTTTGGATTCGGTTCAGCTGCCGTGTTTTGGATTCGGACGCGTTTTGCCAAAACCTCCCTGAAAAATTTTTGTCGGATTCGGGTGTGTTTTGGATTTGGGTGTTTTTTTTACAAAAAACCCTCAAAAACAGCTTAAATCATAGAATTTGGGGGTCATTTTGATCCCATAGTATTATTAACCTCAATAACCATAATTTACACTCATTTTCAGTCTATTCTGAACACCTCACAACTCACAATATTATTTTTAGTCCTAAAATTTGCACCAAGGTCGCTGGATGGCTAAGCTAAGAGACACAAGTGGCTGACACAAACACCTGGCCCATCTAGGAGTGGCACTGCAGTGTCAGGCAGGATGGCACTTCAAAAAAAAAGTCCCCAAACAGCACATGATGCAAAGAAAAAAAGAGGCGCACCAAGGTCGCTGTGTGACTAAGCTAAGCGACACAAGTGGCCGACACAAACACCTGGCCCATCTAGGAGTGGCACTGCAGTGTCAGACAGGATGGCACTTCAAAAAAATTGTCCCCAAACAGCACATGATGCAAAGAAAAAAAGAGGCGCACCAAGGTCGCTGTGTGACTAAGCTAAGCGACACAAGTGGCCGACACAAACACCTGGCCCATCTAGGAGTGGCACTGCAGTGTCAGACAGGATGGCACTTCAAAAAAATTGTCCCCAAACAGCACATGATGCAAAGAAAAAAAGAGGCGCACCAAGGTCGCTGTGTGACTAAGCTAAGCGACACAAGTGGCCGACACAAACACCTGGCCCATCTAGGAGTGGAACTGCAGTGTCAGACAGGATGGCACTTCAAAAAATAGTCCCTAAACAGCACATTATGCAAAGAAAAATGAAAGAAAAAAGAGGTGCAAGATGGAATTGTCCTTGGGCCCTCCCACCCACCCTTATGTTGTATAAACAGGACATACACACTTTAACGAACCCATCATTTCAGCGACAGGGTTGGCCACACGACTGTGACTGAAATGACTGGTTGGTTTGGGCCCCCACCAAAAAAGAAGCAATCAATCTCTCCTTGCACAAACTGGCTCTACAGAGGCAAGATGTCCACCTCATCATCATCCTCCGATTCCTCACCCCTTTCACTGTGTACATCCCCCTCCTCACAGATTATTAATTCGTCCCCACTGGAATCCACCAACTCAGATCCCTGTGTACTTTCTGGAGGCAATTGCTGGTGAATGTCTCCACGGAGGAATTGATTATAATTCATTTTGATGAACATCATCTTCTCCACATTTTCTGGAAGTAACCTCGTACGCCGATTGCTGACAAGGTGAGCGGCTGCACTAAACACTCTTTCGGAGTACACACTGGAGGGAGGGCAACTTAGGTAGAAGCCAGTTTGTGCAAATTGCCTCTTATTCCTGCCAGTATACGTACGGACTGTCTGACGTGCCTACTTGGATGCGGTCACTCATATAATCCTCCACCATTCTTTCAATGGTGACAGAATCATTTGCGGTGACAGTAGACGACATGTCAGTAATCGTTGGCAGGTCCATCAGTCCGGACCAGATGTCAGCACTCGCTCCAGACTGCTCTGCATCACCGCCAGCGGGTGGGCTCGGAATTCTTAGCCTTTTCCTCGCACCCCCAGTTGCGGGAGAATGTGAAGGATGAGCTGTTGACGGGTCACGTTCCGCTTGACTTGACAATTTTCTCACCAGCAGGTCTTTGAACCTCTGCAGACTTGAGTCTGCTGGAAAGAGAGATACAACGTAGGTTTTAAATCTAGGATCGAGCACGGTGGCCAAAATGTAGTGCTCTGATTTCAACAGATTGACCACCCGTGAATTCTGGTTAAACGAATTAAGGGCTCCATCCACAAGTCCCACATGCCTAGCGGAATCGCTCTGTTTTAGCTCCTCCTTCAATGTCTCCAGCTTCTTCTGCAAAAGCCTGATGAGGGGAATGACCTGACTCAGGCTGGCAGTGTCTGAACTGACTTCACGTGTGGCAAGTTCAAAGGATTGCAGAACCTTGCACAACGTTGAAATCATTCTCCACTGCGCTTGAGTCAGGTGCATTCCCCCTCCTTTGCCTATATCGTGGGCAGATGTATAGGCTTGAATGGCCTTTTGCTGCTCCTCCATCCTCTGAAGCATATAGAGGGTTGAATTCCACCTCGTTACCACCTCTTGCTTCAGATGATGGCAGGGCAGGTTCAGGACTGTTTGCTGATGCTCCAGTCTTCGGCACGCGGTGGCTGAATGCCGAAAGTGGCCCGCAATTCTTCGGGCCACCAACAGCATCTCTTGCACGCCCCTGTCATTTTTTAAATAATTCTGCACCACCAAATTCAATGTATGTGCAAAACATGGGACGTGCTGGAATTTGCCCAGATGTAATGCACGCACATAATACATTTTCGGTATCGCCTGCCTACAGAAATGGAACCTAGATGGTATTTGGTACCGGGGACACAGTACCTCAATCAAGTCTCTAGTTGCCTGTGAATTAACGGTGGATACCGGACACACGTTTCTCACCACCCAGGCTGACAAGACCGGAGTTATCCGCTTTGCAGCAGGATGACTGCTGTGATATTTCATCTTCCTCGCAAAGGACTGTTGGACAGTCAATTGCTTACTGGAAGTAGTACAAGTGGTTTTCCGACTTCCCCTCTGGGATGACGATCGACTCCCAGCAGCAACAACAGCAGCGCCAGCAGCAGTAGGCGTTACACTCAAGGATGCATCGGAGGAATCCCAGGCAAGAGAGGACTCATCAGACTTGCCAGTGACATGGCCTGCAGGACTACTGGCTTTCCTGTGTAAGGTGGAAATTGACACTGAGGGAGTTGGTGGTGTGGTTTGCAGGAGCTTGGTTACAAGAGGAAGGGATTTAGTGGTCAGTGGACTGCTTCAGCTGTCATCCAAAGTTTTTGAACTTGTCACTGACTTCTGATGAATGCGGTCCAGGTGACGTATAAGGGAGGATGTTCCTAGGTGGTTAACGTCCTTACCCCTACTTATTACAGCTTGACAAAGGCAACACACGGCTTGACACCTGTTGTCCGCATTTGTGTTGAAATAATTCCACACCGAAGAGGTGATTTTATTTGTATTTTGACCAGGCATGTCAATGTCCATATTCGTCCCACGGACAACAGGTGTCTCCCCGTGTGCCTGACTTAAACAAACCACCTCACCATCAGAATCCTCCTTGTCAATTTCCTCCCCAGCGCCAGCAACACCCATATCCTCATCCTGGTGTACTTCAACAGTGACATCTTCAATTTGACTATCAGGAACTGGACTGCGGGTGCTCCTTCCAGCACTTGCAGGGGGCGTGCAAATAGTGGAAGGCGCAAGCTTTTCCCGTCCAGTGTTGGGAAGGTCAGGCATCGCAACCGACACAATTGGACTCTCCTTGTGGATTTGTGATTTAGAAGAACGCACAGTTCTTTGCTGTGCTTTTGCCAGCTTATGTCTTTTCATTTTTCTAGCGAGAGGATGAGTGCTTCCATCCTCATGTGAATCTGAACCACTAGCCATGAACATAGGCCAGGGCCTCAGCCGTTCCTTGCCACTCTGTGTCGTAAATGGCATATTGGCAAGTTTACGCTTCTCATCAGACGCTTTAAATTTAGATTTTTGGGTCATTTTACTGAACTTTTGTTTTTTGGATTTTACATGCTCTCTACTATGACATTGGGCATCGGCCTTGGCAGACGACGTTGATGGCATTTCATCGTCTCGGCCATGACTAGTGGCAGCAGCTTCAGCACGAGGTGGAAGTGGATCTTGATCTTTCCCTATTTTAACCTCCACATTTTTGTTCTCCATTTTTTAATGTGTGGAATTATATGCCAGTATCAATAGCAATGGCCTACTACTATATATACTGCGCACAACTGAAATGCACCACAGGCATCGATGGACAGTATACTTGACGACACAGAGGTAGGTAGAGCAGTGGCCTTCCGTACCGTACTGCTATATATACTGGTGGTCACTGTCAGCAAACTGAAAAACTAAAATGCACCACAGGTATAGAATCTAGATGGATAGTATACTTGACGACACAGAGGTAGGTAGAGCAGTGGCCTTCCGTACCATACTGCTATATATACTGGTGGTCACTGTCAGCAAACTGAAAAACTAAAATGCACCACAGGTATAGAATCTAGATGGATAGTATACTTGACGACACAGAGGTAGGTAGAGCAGTGGCCTTCCGTACCATACTGCTATATATACTGGTGGTCACTGTCAGCAAACTGAAAAACTAAAATGCACCACAGGTATAGAATCTAGATGGATAGTATACTTGACGACACAGAGGTAGGTAGAGCAGTGGCCTTCCGTACCGTACTGCTATATATACTGGTGGTCACTGTCAGCAAACTGCAAAACTAAAATGCACCACAGGTATAGAATCTAGATGGATAGTATACTTGACGACACAGAGGTAGGTAGAGCAGTGGCCTTCAGTACCGTACTGCTATATATACTGGTGGTCACTGTCAGCAAACTGCAAAACTAAAATGCACCACAGGTATAGAATCTAGATGGATAGTATACTTGACGACACAGAGGTAGGTAGAGCAGTGGCCTTCCGTACCGTACTGCTATATATGCTGGTGGTCACTGTCAGCAAACTTCAAAACTAAATTGAACCACAGGTATAGAATCTAGATGGATAGTATACTTGACGACACAGAGGTAGGTAGAGCAGTGGCCTTCCGTACCGTACTGCTATATATACTGGTGGTCACTGTCAGCAAACTGCAAAACTAAAATGCACCACAGGTATAGAATCTAGATGGATAGTATACTTGACGACACAGAGGTAGGTAGAGCAGTGGCCTTCCGTACCGTACTGCTATATATGCTGGTGGTCACTGTCAGCAAACTGCAAAACTAAATTGAACCACAGGTATAGAATCTAGATGGATAGTATACTTGACGACACAGAGGTAGGTAGAGCAGTGGCCTTCCGTACCGTACTGCTATATATACTGGTGGTCACTGTCAGCAAACTGCAAAACTAAAATGCACCACAGGTATAGAATCTAGATGGATAGTATACTTGACAACACAGAGGTAGGTAGAGCAGTGGCCTTCCGTACCGTACTGCTATATATACTGGTGGTCACTGTCAGCAAACTGCAAAACTAAAATGCACCACAGGTATAGAATCTAGATGGATAGTATACTTGATGACACAGAGGTAGGTAGAGCAGTGGCCTTCCGTACCATACTGCTATATATACTGGTGGTCACTGTCAGCAAACTGAAAAACTAAAATTCACCACAGGTATAGAATCTAGATGGATAGTATACTTGACGACACAGAGGTAGGTAGAGCAGTGGCCTTCCGTACCGTACTGCTATATATACTGGTGGTCACTGTCAGCAAACTGCAAAACTAAAATGCACCACAGGTATAGAATCTAGATGGATAGTATACTTGACGACACAGAGGTAGGTAGAGCAGTGGCCTTCCGTACCGTACTGCTATATATGCTGGTGGTCACTGTCAGCAAACTGCAAAACTAAAATGCACCACAGGTATAGAATCTAGATGGATAGTATACTTGACAACACAGAGGTAGGTAGAGCAGTGGCCTTCCGTACCGTACTGCTATATATACTGGTGGTCACTGTCAGCAAACTGCAAAACTAAAATGCACCACATGTATAGAATCTAGATGGATAGTATACTTGACGACACAGAGGTAGGTAGAGCAGTGGCCTTCCGTACCGTACTGCTATATATACTGGTGGTCACTGTCAGCAAACTGCAAAACTAAAATGCACCACAGGTATAGAATCTAGATGGATAGTATACTTGACGACACAGAGGTAGGTAGAGCAGTGGCCTTCCGTACCGTACTGCTATATATACTGGTGGTCACTGTCAGCAAACTGCAAAACCAAAATGCACCACAGGTATAGAATCTAGATGGATAGTATACTTGACGACACAGAGGTAGGTAGAGCAGTGGCCTTCCGTACCGTACTGCTATATATGCTGGTGGTCACTGTCAGCAAACTGCAAAACTAAAATGCACCACAGGTATAGAATCTAGATGGATAGTATACTTGACGACACAGAGGTAGGTAGAGCACTGGCCTTCCGTACCGTACTGCTATATATACTGGTGGTCACTGTCAGCAAACTGCAAAACTAAAATGCACCACAGGTATAGAATCTAGATGGATAGTATACTTGATGACATAGAGGTAGGTAGAGCAGTGGCCTTCCGTACCGTACTGCTATATATACTGGTGGTCACTGTCAGCAAAACTCTGCACTGTACTCCTCCTATATAATACTGCTGTTCCCCAGTCCCCACAACAAAGCAGTGTGAGCACAGATATATGCAGCACACTGAGCACAGATATGGAGCGTTTTTCAGGCAGAGAACGGATAAAACTGGTGGTCACTGATCAGCAAAACTCTGCACTGTACTCCTATATAATACAGCTGCTCCCCAGTCCCCACAATTAAGCAATAAGCACAAATATTTGCAGCAACATTAATAAACGGAGAGGACGCCAGCCACGTCCTCTCCCTAACATTTCCAATGCACGAGTGAAAATGGCGGCGACGCGTGGCTCCTTATATAGAATACGAATCTCACGAGAATCCGACCGCGGGATGATGACGTTCGGGCGCGCTCGGGTTAACCGAGCCATACGGGAGAATCCGAGTATGTCTCGGACCCGTGTAAAATGGGTGAAGTTTGGGGGGGTTCGGTTTCCGAGGAACCGAACCCGCTCATCACTAATAGATTCACACACATTTAGGAACATACATACATAAACACACACATATACACAGATATATGTACATATACACACACAAATATACACACAGATATACACAGACATACGCATACATACATACATACATACATACATACATACATGCATACATACATACATTAGAGATGAGCGGGTTCGGTTTGTTGCGTTCCGAACCCTCCCGAACTTCACCTATTTTACACGGGTCCGAGGCAGCCTCGGATCTTCCTGCCTTGCTCGGTTAACCCGAATGCGCCCGATTGTCATCATCCCGCTGTCAGATTCTCGCAAGATTTGTATTCTATATAAAGAGCTCCGTATCTGTACTCAGTGTGATGCAAATATCTGTGCTCAGTGTGCTGCAAATATCTACGTTCTCTGCCTGAAAACGCTCCATATCTGTGCTCAGTGTGCTGCAAATATCTGTGCTCAGTGTGCTGCATTGTGGGGACCACCAGTATATAATTATTGTAGTACAGTACAGTAGGCCATAGCTGTATCTTGCAGCTCTGTGTCAAGTATACTATCCATATCTGTGCTGCATTGTTGTGAGCAGTATATAGTAGGACAGTGCAGCATTTTGGTAACCAGCAGTATACATATAGTACAGTAAAGTACAGTAGGCCATTGCTGTATCTTGCAGCTCTGTGTCAAGTATACTATCCATATCTGTGCTGCATTGTTGTGAGCAGTATATAGTAGGACAGTGCAGCATTTTGGTGACCAGCAGTATACATATAGTACAGTACAGTAGGCCATTGCTGTATCTTGCAGCTCTGTGTCAAGTATACTATCCATATCTGTGCTGCATTGTTGTGAGCAGTATATAGTAGGACAGTGCAGCATTTTGGTGACCAACAGTATATAGTTGTACAGTACAGTAGTCCATTGCTGTATCTTGCAGCTCTGTGTCAAGTATACTATCCATATCTGTGCTGCATTGTTGTTGTGAGCAGTATATAGTAAGACAGTGCAGCATTGTGGTGACCACCAGTATCCATATACAGTAGTACAGTACAGTAGGCCATTGCTGCGTCTTGCAGCTCTGTATCACTTTAAGTATCCATATCTGTGTTGCATTGTTGTGAGCAGTATATAGTAGGACAGTGCAGCATTTTGGTGACCAGCAGTATACATATACAGTAGTACAGTACAGTAGTCCATTGCTGTATCTTGCAGCTCTGTGTCAAGTATACTATCCATATCTGTGCTGCATTGTTGTAGGACAGTGCAGCATTTTGGTGACCAACAGTATATAGTTGTACAGTACAGTAGTCCATTGCTGTATCTTGCAGCTCTTTGTCAAGTATACTATCCATATCTGTGCTGCATTGTTGTTGTGAGCAGTATATAGTAAGACAGTGCAGCATTGTGGTGACCAGCAGTATCCATATACAGTAGTACAGTACAGTAGGCCATTGCTGTATCTTGCAGCTCTGTATCACTTTAAGTATCCATATCTGTGCTGCATTGTTGTGAGCAGTATATAGTAGGACAGTACAGCATTTTGGTGACCAGCAATATACATATACAGTAGTACAGTACAGTAGTCCATTGCTGTATCTTGCAGCTCTGTGTCAAGTATACTATCCATATCTGTGCTGCTTGTTGTGAGCAGTACATAGTAGGACAGTGCAGCATTATGGTGACCAACAGTATATAGTTGTACAGTACAGTAGTCCATTGCTGCATCTTGCAGCTCTGTGTCAAGTATACTATCCATATCTGTGCTGCATTGTTGTTGTGAGCAGTATATAGTAAGACAGTGCAGCATTGTGGTGACCACCAGTATCCATATACAGTAGTACAGTACAGTAGGCCATTGCTGTATCTTGCAGCTCCGTATTACTTCAAGTATCCATATCTGTGCTGCATTGTTGTGAGCAGTATATAGTAGGACAGTGCAGCATTTTGGTGACGAGCAGTATACATATACAGTAGTACAGTACAGTAGTCCATTGCTGTATCTTGCAGCTCCGTATCACTTCAAGTATCCATATCTGTGCTGCATTGTTGTGAGCAGTATATAGTAGGACAGTACAGCATTTTGGTAACCAGCAGTAGTAGTACAGGCAGTACAGTAGGCCATTGCTACTGATATATTACTGGCATATAATTCCACACAATAAAAAATGGAGAACAAAAATGTGGAGGGTAAAATAGAGAAAGATCAAGATTCACTTCCACCTCATGCTGAAGCTGCTGCCACTAGTCATGGCCGAGACGATGATGAAATGCCATCAACGTCGTCTGCCAAGGCCAATGCCCAATGTCATAGTAGAGAGCAAGTAAAATCCAAAAAACTAAAGTTCAGTGAAATTACCCAAAAATCTAAATTAAAAGCGTCTGAGGAGAAGTGTAAACTTACCAATATGCCATTTACGACACAGAGTGGCAAGGAACGGCTGAGGCCCTGGCCTATGTTCATGGCTAGTGGTTCAGCTTCACATGAGGATGGAAGCATTCATCCTCTCGCTAGAAAAATGAGAAGACTTAAGCTGGCAAAAGCACAGCAAAGCACTGTGCATTCTTCTAAATCAAAAATCCCTAAGGAGAGTACAATTGTGTCGGTTGCGATGCCTGACCTTCCCAACACTGGACGGGAAGAGGTGGCGCCTTCCACCATTTGCACGCCCCCTGCAAGTGCTGGAAGGAGCACCCACAGTCCAGTTCCTGATAGTCAAATTGAAGATGTCACTGTTGAAGTACACCATGATGAGGATATGGGTGTTGCTGGCGCTGAGGAGGAAATTGACAAGGAGGATTCTGATGGTGAGGTGGTTTAAGTCAGGCACCAAGGAGACACCTGTTGTTCGTGGGATGAATATGGCCATTGACATGCCTGGTCACAAAAAAAATCACCTCTTCGGTGTGGAATTATTTTAACAGAAGAGGGGAAGTCGGAAGACCACTTGTACTACTTCCAGTAAGCAATTGACTGTCCAACAGTCCTTTGCGAGGAAGATGAAATATCACAGCAGTCATCCTGTTGCAAAGCGGATAACTCAGGCCTTGGCAGCTGTGTTGGTGTTAGACTTGCATACGGTATCCGCCGTTAGTTCACAGGCAATTAGAGAATTTCTTGAGGAAGTGTGTCCCCGGTACCAAATACCATCTAGGTTCCACTTCTCTAGGCAGGCGATACCGAGAATGTACACAGACGTCAGAAAAAGACTCACCAGTGTCCTAAAAAATGCAGTTGTACCCAATGTCCACTTAACCACGGACATGTGTACAAGTGGAGCAGGGCAGACTCAGGATTTACCCCAATTGGACTCTCCTGGGGATTTGTGATATCGGACAACGCCACCAATATTGTGCGTGCATTACATCTGGGCAAATTCCAGCACGTCCCATGTTTTGCACATACAATTAATTTGGTGGTGCAGAATTTTCTTAAAAACGACAGGGACGTGCAGGAGATGCTGTCGGTGGCCCGAAGAATTGCGGGCCACTTTCGGCATTCAGCCACCGCGTGTCGAAGACTGGAGCACCAGCAAACACTCCTGAACCTGCCCCGCCATCATCTGAAGCAAGAGGTCGTAACGAGGTGGAATTCAACCCTCTATATGCTTCAGAGGATGGGGGAGCAGCAAAAGGTCATTCAAGCCTATAGATATGCCTACGATATAGGCAAAGGAGGGGGAATGCACCTGACTCAAGCGCAGTGGAGAATGATTTCAACGTTGTGCAAGGTTCTGCAACCCTTTGAACTTGCCACACGTGAAGTCAGTTCAGACAATGCCAGCCTGAGTCAGGTCATTCCCCTCATCAGGCTTTTGCAGAAGAAGCTGGAGAGATTGAAGGAGGAGCTAAAACGGAGCGATTTCGCTAGGCATGTGGGACTTGTGGATGGAGCCCTTCATTCGCTTAAACAGGATTCACGGGTGGTCAATCTGTTGAAATCAGAGCACTACATTTTGGCCACCGTGCTCGATCCTAGGTTTAAAGCCTACATTGTATCTCTCTTTCCGGCAGACACAAGTCTGCAGAGGCTCAAAGACCTGCTGGTGAGAAAATTGTCAAGTCAAGTGGAACGTGACCCGTCAACAGCTTCTATTTCACATTTTCCTGCAACTGGGGATGCGAGGAAAAGGCTAAGAATACCGAGCCCACCCGCTGGCGGTGAAGCAGGGCAGTCTGGTGCGAGTGCTGACATCTGGTCTGGACTGAAGGACCTGCCAACGATTACTGACATGTCGTCTACTATCACTGCATGTGAATCTGTCACCATTGAAAGAATGGTGGAGGATTATATGAGTGACAGCATCCAAGTAGGCACGTCAGACAGTCCATACGTATACTGGCAGGAAAAAGAGGCAATTTGGAGGCCCTTGCACAATCTGGCTTTATTTTACCTAAGTTGCCCCCCCCCTCCCTTCCAGTGTGTACTCCGAAAGAGTGTTTAGTGCAGTCGGTCACCTTGTCAGCGATCGGCGTACGATGTTACTTCCACAAAATGTGGAGAAGATGATGTTCATCAAAATGAATTATAATCAATTCCTCCGTGGAGACATTCACCAGCAATTGCCTCCAGAAACTACACAGGGACCTGAGATGGTGGATTCCAGTGGGGACGATTTCATACTCTGTGAGGAGGGGGATGTACACAGTGAAAGGGGTGATGAATCGGACGATGAGGTGGAGGTGGACATCTTGCCTCTGTAGAGCCAGTTTGTGCAAGGAGAGATTGATTGCTTCTTTTTTGGTGGGAGCCCAAACCAACCAGTCATTTCAGCCACAGTCGTGTGGCAGACCCTGTCGCTGAAATGCTTGGTTTGTTAAAGTGTGCTTGTCCTATTTATACAACATAAGGGTGGGTGGGAGGGCACAAGGACAATTCCATCTTGCACCTCTTTTTTTTATTTATCTTTGCATTATGTGATGTTTGGGGCTAATTTTTTTAAGTGCCAGCCTGTCTGACACTGCAGTGCTACTCCTAGATGGGCCAGGTTTTTGTGCCGCCCACTTGGGTTGCTTAGCTTAGTCTCAGCGACCTCGGTGCAAATTTTAGGACTAAAAATAATATTGTGAGGTGTTCAGAATAGACTGGAAATGAGTGGAAATTATGGTTATTGAGGTTAATAATACTATGGGATCAAAATGACCCCCAAATTCTATGATTTAAGTTGTTTTTGAGGGTTTTTTTAAAAAAAAAAACCTGAATCCAAAACACACCCGAATCCGACAAAAAATTTTCAGGGAGGTTTTGCCAAAACGCGTCCGAATTCAAAACACGGCCGCGGAACCGAATCCAAAACCAAAACACAAAACTCGAAAAATTTCCGGTGCACATCTCTAACATACATACATAAACACACACACACACACACACACACACACACACACACACACACACACACACACACACACACACACACACAGCATACAAAGTTATATACACACACATATACACAAAGACATACATAAGCACACACATATAAAGACACACATATGCACACAGACATACACACATTTACACACAAACACACACATACACATATACACACATTAATTCTCACCAAGAGGGCAGCAGCAGAGCCTGGACGATCGGAGCTTCTATGTGATTGACCTCAGTGGGTAGAAGGAAAGGAATGATGAAATGGAAGGAGTGGCCACCACACTGCCTGCATGTTTCATATCACTGAATGCAGATACCTGACTGCCAGGAAGGTTCTTCTGACAAGCCTCCAAACCTCCCCTCTTCCCTTACAACACACAAGACTACACTGCTCAGGAATCTCTGCACTGCAATCATTGATATAGAACATGCAGGCAGTGTGGTGGCCACCCCTTCCCTCTCTTCCAGTCATCTCCTCCTACCCCGAGATCCCGGCTCGCCACTCAGCTCTGTTACAGAGAGCTGGCGCCTTCTGTCCCTAGCGGCGCCTGGAGCTCAAGCTTCACTTGTTCCACCCTCGCTACGCCCCTGAGCGCCAGGGACAGAATAGTCAGCTTGTGCCTCTAACCTGAAGATGGCTCCAATTACCGGCATTTACTATGGAACCCACTGCAGTTAATAACTGCACGGACCCGGACTGCACTAAAAGAGCATTTGCATCAATTATATTAACCCCTTTTTTTACAGGTATTGCATTTTAAATTAAGCGCTCGCTATTGGTTATTTTACATGTATTATTATTGTAGGAGCTGCTACAGATTTATACATTCAAATAGCGCGGATTCTACCCTGTTTCATATTTGCAAACCGTGATCAGTCTGTAAGCTGAACCTTACTCAGACTGTCCATAGGATCCGGACACCTGGGGATCATACTCCCCTAACAAACGGGGGCATTACCCCCGTTTTGTAGAACGGCGCTGGTTGCCGCTCCCCAAACATGATTGCAGCATGGCTGACAGGGGGCTGTGAGTGATATGCGCAGAATGGGTCTTGCATCTGCGCAGACTCCTAAACATTGGATTTGTATGGAAAGTGGAAACCATCTGGTTATGGTGAAACTGAGCGAAGTCTATTCTGTTGTAGGATGGGCCAAAATATTTTTTAATAAAAGCAGATTCTAATCACCCTCAGTACTGACACTAATGCAGATACAGTACTTTAAGACAATTTGAGTCTTGTTTTCCCAAACAAATTCGAGTGCAATAAAGTTACACTTGCAAAATAATGATACATTTAATTATCTTGCTCATTACCTGATTGTTCACCACTGCAAATAATTGATGCTCATTATACCACTATAGTTAATTAGTGTAATCTGATTATATTTATTCTATTTCCAGCCCCAATTGCTCATTGCTGCAAATAATTGGTATCAAACCTGTCACTGTACATAATTATTAAGGTGCTATATCTCCTTTACCATTATATAGCTCTATAAGTGCAGTATTGGTTTCCCTCAACCCTTGCCTCTCCTGAAGAACTAATGGAAGACTTTATAGCAGATATTCCTGACTCAGCATGAAGTGAATTACATATGTAGTTGTTCGAGTATTCGTTATCTACAGTAGATTACTAATAATGTGCAGCACTAGAACTTCAGTATAAGGTAAATGTTTATAAATAGGTCTAGAATTACATCATAATGGGAAGAAAGAGTTCCAAAATTATTATTATCATTAGCATTTTTTTATATGGCGCCACAAGGCCTCGCTGCACCTAATAAAGGGCCTAATTCAGACCTGTTCGCTTGCTAGGGTTTTTTTGCAATCCTGCGTTTGCATAGTCGCTGCCCATAGGGGAGTGTATTTTCGCTTTGCAAGTGTGCGATCGCATGTGTAGCAGAACTGTACAAACAGATTTTGTGCAGTCTCTGAGTAGCCCAGAACTTACTCAGCCGCTGCGATCGCATCAGCCTGTCCAGGACCGGAATAGACATCAGGAACCCTCCCTGCAAACGCATGGACACGCCTGCGTTTTTCCAACCACTCACAGAAAACGGTCAGTTGACACCCACAAACGCCTTCTTCCTGTCAATCTCCTTGCGAACGGCTGTGCGAATGGATTCTTCGCACAAACCCATCGCTGAGCGGTGATCAGCTTTGTACCCGTGCGACGCGCATTGTGGTGCATACGCATGTGCAGTTTAGACCTGATCGCCCGCTGTACGAAAACGCAGCCTAGCCATCAGGTCTGAATTAGGCCCAAAGTACATTAACAAATGAGCAAAAGAAGAAAACAACAACTTACAGTATGCCGTATATTAGGAGCTCTGGGCTGCAATGTAGGAAGTGATAAAAAAAAATACCAGTGTGCTATGCACCAAGGGATAATGCTGTCTTATATATAGCTCTGGGCTGCAGCTGCTCTGCAGGCAGTGACAAAAAACACCAGTGTGCAGTTGCACCAAGGGTTAATGCTCAGCAGGGCTGTTTCTAGCCAATTTGGTTCCCAGTGCGAGATTTAAAAATGCGCACCCCCCATCGACAGCAAAAAAAAAGTGCCCCCATATAGATATAAAAAGAAAAAGTATGCGCGCAGGGGGCGTAGACTCAATAAAATGTGCGTGGTCTCGTTAAAATGGGCGTGGCCTCATCTGAAAAGGCTACCTTACGCCCCAGTTTTTGACCTTGCACCAACAGATCACGGCAACCACAGGAAAAAAAAAAAAAATTATACTATGCCATATACCGCAATGCCCTTGATACATTAAATCCCCATTTTACACATTACAGCGGCAAGTGTCCCCATTTTACACATTCTGGCAGGCAAGTGTCCCCATTTTACACATAATGCGTGCAAGAGTCCCCATTTTACACATAACGGCAGACAACTGTCCCCATTTTACACATGACGGCAGACAAGAGTCCCCAATTTACACATTAGGCAGGCGAGTGTCCCCATTTTACACATTAGGCAGGCAAGTATCCCCATTTTACACATTACGGCAGGCGAGTGTCCCCATTTGACACATTACGGCAGGCAAGTGTCCCCATTTTACACTTTACGGCAGGCAAGAGTCCCCATTTTACACAATACGGCAGGCAAGTGTCCCCATTTTACACATTACGGCAGACAAGAGTCCCCATTTTACACGTTACGGCAGGCAAGAGTCCCCATTTTGCACGTTACGGCAGGCAAGAGTCCCCATTTTACACAATACGGCAGACAAGTGACCCTATTCTACACATTACGGAGGGCAAGTGTCCCCATTTTACACATTACGGCAGGCAAGAGTCCCCATTTTACACATTAGGGAGGTGGCAGAGGAGGAGAGGGGGGGAGGGAGGGAGAGAGAGAGAGAGAGAGAAACTTACGTTTGAAGAGGTTCTTCCCGCTCTTCGGCCCACCTCTCCCTCGTCGCGCCGGCCCTTCCTGTAGCTTGGATCCCCCTCCTCCCTCTTCCTGAGTACCCAGCTTGGGGGGCGGAGTTTCACAGAATGACGCGTTGCCTCATGACATCACGACGCAACCGCGTCATTCTGCGAAACTCCGCCCCCCGAGCTGGGTACTCAGGAAGAGGGAGGAGGGGGGAAGCAAAGAGCAGCAGAAGTGCCACGGCGGGCGACCCGTGCGGTTGCACGGCTCGCCTGCCGCAAGAAGCGGCACTGATGCTCAACACCAGTATGAGTCACTTAGGGTTACAGGCAGCCCCAGTGTGACACAACTATGCTGGCCAAACATCAGGATGACCAGCATTAGATGTGAGTCCTGTCACAATTTTCTTTGAACTCCCTGCTAGTCCCAGCCTCACGATTTTGTGTTTTATGACACACGATGCGTTGTATGTGCATTAAAGCATGGGTGGTCATTCCGAGTTGTTCGCTCGCTAGCTACTTTTAGCAGAAATGCAAACACAAAGCCGCTGCCCTCTGGGGGTGTATCTTAGCATAGCAGAATTGCTAACGAAAGATTCTGCTATTTAGTATTTCCTTGCAGTTTCTGAGTAGCTCCAGACCTACTCCTAGATTGCGATCACCTCAGTCCGTTTAGTTCCTGGTTTGACGTCACAAACACGCCAAGCGTCCGGCCAGCCACTCCCCCATTTCTCTAGCCACTCCTGCGTTTTTACCTGTCACGCCTCCGTTTTTTAGCACACTCCCTGAAAACGGCCAGTTTCCACCCAGAAACACCCACTTCCTGTCAATCACACTACGATCAGCAGAGTGATTGAAAAGCTTTATTCGCCCGTGAGTAAAATAGCATTGTTTTGTGTAAAATTGCTTAGCGCGTGCGCCCTGCGGTGCATACGCATGCGCAGAACTGCCGGATTTTAGCCTATTAGCAATTCTGCTAAAAATAGCAGCGAGCGAACAACTCGGAATGACCACCATGGTACGATGTGCATATGATTACGTAGGATAATGTGGGCTGCGCGTATGATCAGAGAATGCAACGTTTGACCCGTGGGACCGAGCATTGTATCGTAATGGCACCCAACTAACGTACGATGTGCACAACGAGGCGTCCAAATCGTGTATTTGTACAATATGTTGTCCTAATGTATGGCCAGCTATAGACACTATACTGTAGCTGTAACTTCCTGTACTATTAAAATAAAAACCAAAATTACTAACTGCTTACATCAAAACTAGCTCTGCCAGTATTAATACTAAAAGACAGTAAGGGACATGTGCGTGCCACGTGACTGCTTATCAGCATCCTCTCTCTGTGTATTGAATGTCTGACATCCAACACACACCTCGGGTTGTCTGGTGTGAACTGGTGCCTGAATCACCGTGGGAGGGACTTATATTGAACACAGTATTGGGTGCAGGGTTAGGGGGATAAGGGCACATGGGGCATAATTCAGATGTGGTTGTTCTTGTGATGCTGTTGCTATGTTTTGCCATTCACAATTGTAATTATAGGATAACATGGGCTAAGGTTTAGGCAGAATAGGGGATGTTGGGGTTAAGATGCTGTGGGGGAGGGTTAGCATTAGGCTGTGGAGAGGGGGGTTAAGTTTAGGCACCACTGGGGAGAGTTAGGGTCAGGGCAGGTGCAAGGTTTCTCGGCACCCTAGGCAAAACTTCTGCCTACTGCCCCTTCCCACTACCCACCTTTCAGATGAAAGGCATGCTGCTCTCACCCCCTGCCCCTTACTCTGATAAATGTCTGCTGTTCTATCCCCCCCACAATCTGTGTGCATGGTGCTGCTCATCCCCCTAGACTGTGTGCATGCCTGCTCCTCATCTTCCCCCCCCCACCACACTGCTGCTCTCGCCCTCTTTCCTTATCAATGCAGAGAATGCACTGTGCAGCCACCGTACCTGCATGCTGCAGTGCAGAGTTGGGACTGTGGGTGAAGTGATAAAGTGGAAGGTGATAAAGGACCAGCCATTCAGCTCCTGTCATTTTTCAAACCCAGCCTGTGACATGGAAGTTAAAATCTGATTGGCTGGTCCTATATCACCTTCCACTTTATTACTTCACCGAGGTTAATAAATCTTCCCCTGAGTAGTCTGTGAAAGAGCCTGGAATGAAGAGCAGTGCTGCATGTCACCCCCAGCCAGGACTCCAGGAGCTGTCAAAGTTACTGCCTGTGCCGGGTGGAGGTGGAGCTGGAGGCTGCAATACGGGAGTTTAGCAGTTGCGGCTACTGTAAGATAAGAGTTCTGGGGGATTGCAGCGGCTGTGAAAGGTAGGACTATGCTACCTTTTTCAAGCAACTGTAGCAGGCCGCCCCCTCTGGTCCCGGCGCCCCTAGGCAGCTGCCTAAAGCTGCCTAGTGGAAGCTCTGGCCCTGGTTAGGGTTAGGCTGCAGGAGGGGGGTTAGGGTAAAGCTGCGGGTAGGGAGGGGTAGGGGTTACAGTTAACATGCTCACCTAACAGGTGTTGGGATTCTGCGTGTCGGGATACAGCTATTGTTCAGACTGCTGGCATCTCAAACGCCGGGATCCCGAGACCATCTTAAAGCTAACCTGAGCATAGGGATGCCTACTGCTGTTGCATCATTTCCATCTGACGGCGTACAGCTGCTGATACCTCGTTACCATTGTGGCAGATTGCGCCATCATGCAGTCTGATTGCCTCTGAAGAAGCGCAGGCTGAGCTGCTCTCCTGGGACGCTGAGGGCTCTCCAGTAGCAATATGATTCAAATGCTAATTTATGGATGTCCAGAAAACGCTGTCTAAATGCCATGACGTGTCTGCCTTTGCCTGACCACTCCCCGTTACCACCCCCAAATGCTTGTGCAGTAAGAAAACATCTACTAATTTGAGTCCTCTATGAGGCGGCTGTCCATGGAGAGACACTGGGACCAAGGAGCTGTAGAGAGGAGGTAAGATTTTTGTTCGGCTTACTCTGACTTTGTCATCCCATCTTGTCTGCTTCTTCCCACCGCTACTGCCATCCTTCTCCCTGCTCCCCAACACTACTGCTTCTAGCCTGCCCCAACTGTTCTGCACTACTGCTATTCCAATCCTGACCTAGCTCCCCACCACTACTACTCCCATCCTGCTCTTCACCACTGCTGCTTCCATCATGTCCCCTACCACTACTACTCCTAGCCTACCCCCCTGCTCTGCACTACTACTTCTCCCATGCTGCCTCCTCACCTGCTCTACTACTACTACTCCCATACTGACCCTGAGCAGTGGCAGAATGTATGGAGCTTGTGCTCCAGGCCTCACAGTATAGTACAGTATCAACCCTAACCACTGCCCCTGCCTCTAGAACATAGCCATAGTCTGCCAAACCCCCAGCCTCTGAAACATACCCTTCTCATACCCCCCAGGCAAGGACATACACTACCTGCCCTGCCACTCCCCTTTCCTGGGCTTAGGGACGAATAGTACACTACGCAGCATATTCACCCCCAACCCCCTCGGCCCAAGGAACATACACTGTACACTCTACCCCAAGGCCTCCTAGACACAGTTCTTCTCTTGACCCATGTACATAAACACAAAGAAAACTAGACTACCCAGATTATAGAAA
This sequence comes from Pseudophryne corroboree, assembly GCF_028390025.1. Lineage (NCBI taxonomy): Eukaryota > Metazoa > Chordata > Amphibia > Anura > Myobatrachidae > Pseudophryne > Pseudophryne corroboree. The sequence goes on from NC_086445.1 coordinate 85,705,802, forward strand.
GGACACACCAGCAAAGTCTTCAATTCTCAGTGTTAAATCACTTTCTGGAAGTTGGATGTATCACAAGTAATACAAATGCACAATCTTCTGACCAAAAACTACATAAAATCTAAAAGCAATGTGGTCTTACTTTTTTTTTTGACAATGCGTGACAAGGCTTAGGCGCTAAATGCAATTAAATGCATTTCACATGAATGGTAATAATGAGCACTACAAATTACCAACAGAAACAAACATTGCAACCCAAGGACAGATTGGGTAATCTGCACAGTGGGAAAATTCCAGCTGGGCCTGCCCCCTTGCTCCCCTCTTCTGGGACATACTCTACCCATCCTATACCATCCCCCTTCCATGCTTCAGGAATGTACACTAGGGACGTGTGGGGAGGTAAATGGCTGAGGAGGCACTGGCTAGTACCAGAGCCAGATTTACACACAATATATGGGCATTGTACAAAGAAAATAAAATATGGTGAGTTTTGATAAGAAATGTGCGGAAAAGAGAGGAAAGGGTTGTACTGCCTCACCTGTCAAGAGTTTTTACTATACAAAATGATTAGAATAAAACAAATAATATATTTATGATATATTCTTTGTATTTTATATATCATTTATAGAGATGTGAGGCGGGCACTTTTCGGGTTTTGTGTTTTGGTTCTAATTCCCCGCTTGTGTTTTGGTTTTGGATTGGTTTTGCCAAAACCACCCTTTCGTGTTTTGGTTTTGGATCTGGATGATTTTTGAAAAAAAAAAAAAAAACCCATAAAAATGGCTAAAATCACAGAATTTGGGGGTAATTTTGATCCAATGGTATTATTAACCTCAAGAACATTAATTTCCACTCATTTCCAGTCTATTCTGAACACCTCACAATATTGTTTTTAGGCCAAAAGATTGCACCGAGGTGGCTGTATGACTAAGCTAAGCGATACAAGTCTGTGGCACAAACACCTGGCCCATCTAGGAGTGGCAAAGCAGTGGCAGACAGGAAGGCAGATTTTAAAAATAGGCCCCAAACAGCCCATGATGCAAAGAAGAAAAAGAATTGCAATGAGGTTGCTGTATGCTAAGCTAAGTGACACAAGTGTGCGGCACAAACACCTAGCTCATCTAGGAGTGGCCCTGCAGTGGCAGACAGGATGGCAGATAGAAAAAAAAAGGCCTCAGACAGCACATCATGCAAAGATGAAAAAGAGGTGCAATGAGGTAGCTGTATGACTAAGCTAAGCTTCACAAACAAATGGCCCATCTAGGAGTGGCATTGCAGAGTCAGACAGGATGGAACTTTAAAAAAATAGTACCCAAACAGCACAACATGCCAAGAAGTAAAAGAGGGCAATGAGGTAGCTGCAGTGCCGGATTGGCCATAGGGTTCACAGGGAAGATTCCCGGTGGGCTGACGCACCCGTGGGGCCTGTTTTGTTTGAGGACATGTGGTCCTATTAACAGACATAATGAATAAGAGAGAAGTTGTGTGGGCGCTAGGAAATATGGCTAAAGGACACCTAAAATACTATAGCTGTTCACTGGCTGCAGCCTCTCAAGGGCGAGATGCTGATCCTCAACCCAAAAAATGCAAAACAATAAATACTCAGAGAAGCGCTACCAATGAACAGTCTGATAAATTTATTTCTTAAAAATAATTAATATAGTCTCAATAAAATAATCCGCTTATCCTGGAATGTTCAACATACAATACACACCAAACATTCAATGATTCTAAATAATCACCTTTAAAAAGAACATAACCTCTTAATTCCCAATAAATGCTGCAGCAATTAAAATGTACTAGTACTTATAGGGTTAAGCTCCATGCATGGGCTAATTAATTCACATGGGTTCCTTAGATGCTGTTTAGAAAGTCCATCCACAGTGAAGTATTTATATGGTATTAATCAGCTTGTATATTGCAGTCTTAGTCAGATCACGTAGACTTTCTATGGGTAGCTTAATTTGTGCAAATTTCCATATATGTGCAGTGATAATTTAGCCAAAATCACTGATTGTGCAGTCTCATATAATGAAGCTTACCCACTTTTAAATGATGGAAATTTCCCTTTAGTGTCTTTTCCTGTAGTGGGCGCCGGCTGCCCACACCGCTAAACAGCGGCACAGCAAGGTGTCGGTATCACTGTTGAAGACTGCGCTTCACGGGGACCACTTCAGAGCGCGGCTACCTGAGACCAGAAAGCCGTTCGCGGCTGATGAAGTCAGGAGCCGTTCGCTCGTGCATCCGTAGCAGGAACCGCTGAATGTGCTGTGGGTGTGCTGAATGTTGAACACCCAGGATACCGGGCAGGACGTCGGGCGGGATGCTTGACGCGTTTCTCAGCCTCTAATACCGGGGCTGTTTCTTCAGAAGTACCGCCTCCATGGTTTTGGGTATTTTTATACCCTGGAGCTCTCCAATTACTAAAACACATGCCTGGTGTTGTTCCACTAATTAAAACCCATATCAGGTGAATTGTACCACCAAACACTTGTTAATATTAAAACACATTTGTTTATAGGTAACTGAAACGGATTGGATTAATCTTTTTTTCCTTTCAGTAAGGACATATGTGGGGCTCCACAATTGGATATTAGAAATGTATATTTCTCTATAGAGAACACAAATAATTATAAACATATATAAAAACATATATAATATATAATATATAAATAATATAGTAATATTAATACAAATAATAATAATAGTAATAATAATGATTGGTGTCCTATAGCCATAAATTACCATGTTATTTTAATTTCTGTCAAAATAACAATTCTTAATAAAGCCATAATCTTATAATTATCATAACAAAATAAAATAAAATGAAAACATTAGAAAATATATATAAATACGTATAAAGGTATCAAAATCAATACAATTTCTTTAAAACTATAAGGATGTAGAGACAGTAATTCTATATAAGGATAGACATATATTATTAGCAGCATAAATTTATTTATTGGATCATAGTCTATCCTCACAAATTCCAATCACAAAATATTAATGCTGCATGTTCCTTTAATATTTCTTCCCTTGAAATTTTAGATCCAAAGATGGTGATACAGTATACTGCTCCAGCAAATCATCTGCAACTGAAGCAGTACTCTGTAAAACCGCAGACCAAAATGAATGGGATCACATAAAAAACAACAACAAAGCTATACCCAGAAATAGGTAAAAAAGAGGGAGAAAGAGGAAAGGAAAGAAAGGGAGGGGAGATTTATATATTATTGAGTTCTATTGTATCATTAAGACCTAATGGGGTCATGGTTCCAAGTTTGAATATCCAGAATGCTTCTTTACGACATAACTTTGAAAATCTATCCCCTCCTCTGACAGATGGAGGAATCTGTTCAATAGCTTGTACTTTTATATCTTTGAGAATCCCCTTAGGACATATTCTAAAATGACACGGTAGACTGTGTGTTCTATTCCCATTAATTAGAAATCTTCTATGTTCCAAAAACCGAACATTTAATGTTCTGGTGGTGCGGCCAACATATTGTAAGCCGCACCCACAAGAAATGACATAAATGACATAACTAGACTGACAGTTAAAAAAAGAACCTAACTCAAACGTTTCTTTATTGCTAAATGATGTGATGGTATTACACCTGTGTGCTGCATATTCACATGTGAGACACCTGGATTTCCCACACCTAAAAAACCCTTTTGGTTTTGGGGCTACATCTAACCAGTTACTTACAGCTGGATCCCTATTATGAACTATTTTCAACATACTGGGGGATAATTTCTGTTTGAGACTATCAGCTTTTCTAAAAACTACTTTCCTAGAATCCTGTAGATCATTCTTTAGATACTTATCAAGCTTCAATAGACTGTAATTTTTGTTTATAATACGTTTAATATCCATGGCTGATGAATTATATTTGGTTATAAAGGTGAGGGGGCATTTAGAGTTAGTGTCCCTTTGTTGTGTAAGATTTGCAGTCTTATTCTTTTTAGAGACTAACAGCTCTTCCCTATTCATGGCACTGACTTCTATGAGGGTTTTATCTAAAAGATCTTTCGGGTACCCCTGTTTCAAAAAAGATGTTATCATTTTGTCTATCTGTGTAGCAAAGTCAGTGTCATTAGAACAATTCCTGCGAACACGCATGAATTGGCCTTTAGGTATATTTGCCTTCCAACTACTGTGGTGGCAACTGTCAAAATGAAGGTACTTGTTGCAATCAACTTCCTTAGTAAATGTAGCAGTGTGAAGCTGATTATTAACCACTTTTAACGTTATATCCAAAAAATTAAGAGTGGAATCACTAACGTTATGTGTGAATTTTAAATTAAAATCGTTGTCATTCAAATAATGAATAAGATGCAAAATAATTTGCATGTAGGAAAATTACTTTGCCACTTTGCCTGTGATTGCAGATGATCTACTGTATGCTCTGTCTGCCTGCTTGCTGACATATAAGATTGAGTGAATAGTGATTGGGATACGGTTGGAGTAATAATTAAGCAAGAAAATATATCTTTCTAAAGAATTATATAGTTTACTAAATTCTAAAGGTGTATCATATAATGTGCTCATAATATTTAATTTTATTTCCTTTTAACGTCCCCCTTGATGCTGGACATGCCCACTATCTGGAAAGTCTTGGGGGGAGGGTGCTGCTGCCATGGTCCATGGGTAGACCTTACACCTCTGGTGCTGCCCATGTCGGGCCACTGCAAATTTTTCTACGGCCGCTTTTTGCTCCCAATCCACCCCTGGGTAGCTGTATGACTAAGCTAAGCAACACAAGTGTGCGGCACAAACACCTGGCCCATCTAGGGTTGGCACTGCAGTCCCACTGCGCTAATGGCGGATACCAGACGCACGTCTAACACCATCATAATTGTTATGGCCTCAGTAATACGCTTTGCAACAGGGTATATAAATATAAGTATACGCCAGTATCACTGGAAATCTATGGCAGTACCACTGGACATATACGGCAGGATCACTGGACTGGATTTATATGCCAGTACCACTGGAATTATATGGCAGGATTACTGGATTTATACGGCAGTACCGCTGGACATATATGGCAGTATCACTGGACTTATACGGCAGGATCACTGGACTGAACATATACGCCAGTACCACTGGAATTATACGGCAGGATCACTGGAATTATATGACAGGATCACTGGATTTATATGGCAGTACCGCTGGACATATACGGCAGGATCAATGGACATATACGGCAGTATCACTGAACATATATGGCAGTATCACTGGACTGGACTTATACGCCAGTACCACTGGAATTATACGGCAGGATCAGTGGATTTATACGGCAGTACCGCTGGACATATACGGCAGTACTAACTGACATATACGGCAGTATCACTGGACATATACGGCAGTATCACTGGACTGGACATATACGCCAGTACCACTGGAATTATACGGCAGGATCACTGGATTTATACGCCAGTGCCACTGGAATTATATGGCAGGATCACTGGAATTATACGGCAGTATCAATGGACATATACGCCAGTATCAATGGACATATATGGCAGTATCACTGGACTGGATTTATACGCCAGTACCACTGGAATTATACGGCAGGATCACTGGACTTATACGCCAGTACCACTGGAATTATACAGCAGGATCACTGGAATTATATGTCAGGATAACTGGAATTACACGGCAGGATCACTGAATTTATATGGCAGTACCGCTGGACATATACGGCAGTATCAATGGACATATACAGCAGCACAGGGACACCACCACTGGACTAATGCAGGACAACACAGCACCACTGCAATGGACTGGATTTAAACAGCAGCACTGGACATATGGCAGCAGAGGAAACCACCACTGTGACTGGACTGATTCAGCACAAAACACCACCACTGGACTGATGCAGCACAACACAGCACCATTGGACTGGACGTATACAGCAGAACTGGACATATGGCAGCAGAGGACACAACCACTGTGACTGGACAGATGCAGCACAAGACACGGACACTGAGGACACTGAGGACAGAGACACATCCTCTCTCTGCACTCTCCAATGCCGGAGTGAAAATGGCGGCGACACGCGGCTCCTTATATGGAATCCAAACCCCACGAGAATCCGACAGCGGGATGATGACGTTTTGCCTCGTTCTGGTTTCTGAGTCAGACGGGAAAACCCGAGCCTGACTCGGATCCAGGCTCACGACATGAAGTCCGGGGAATTCGGTTTTCTGAGAACCGAACCCGCTCATCTCTAATAATTTATATAGTCAAAACTATGGTCTATACTGAAGTATGACAGGAAAGGCTCTGCCTCCCATCACCACATATCATTGACGTACACTGCCAACTATACACCTCCTGGCTTTAGGGACATTACTGTCTACCCTACTCCAAGACCCCCAATACACAGGTACATACATTCCACACCCTGCCCCCATGGGTCAATATGTTTCTTATATTTTTCCTATATGGGCCAATGTGTTTTATTTATTTTTCCTATTGAGGTTAGTGTGTTTTTTTTTGTCTTGTGGAGCCAATTTGTTTTATTGTTTTCTGTAGGAGTCAATGTTTTTTTTTCTTCTTCTGTGGGGCCCAATGTGTTTTTATTTTTTTCCCTGTGTGGACTGATGTGTTTTCTTTCCCTGTCTAGGGTCAGTGTGCTTTTTTCTATGCGGACCAATGTGTTTAATGTTTTATGAAGGGTCCAATATGTTTTTTTCCTGTAGGGTGACCATTTTATTTTATTTCCCTTTAGGGGGTTAATGTTTTTGTTCTGTGGGGTCCAATGTGTTTTATTTATTTTTTCTTATGAAGAACAATGTGTTTTTATTTTTTTCCCTTTGGGAGCCAATGTGCTTTTTTCCTGTGGGGTAAAATGTATTTTATGTTTTCCTGTCGGGTGTCAATGTGTTTTTTTTTCTGTGGGGGCTAATGTGCTTTTTTCCCTGTGGGGGCAAATGTATTTGATTATTTTCTGTAGGGGCCAATGTGTTTTTTCTTTCTTGTGTAATGTTTTTCAGCTGCACATGTGTCTGAGTTGCACAATGCATGTGTTCCAACGGTGTTCATAAATAGTCTATGTACAGATTTACACTCACACACTAAGAAGTATGTTAGAGATGTGTTTGGCTTTCCTAAATGGTTACAGGAAGTTGGCTAATTAGACTCAGATGTCACATAGTATGGATATGTTGCTGAAAGTGGTCGCGTATAAAGACATTAAATTGCTCACATTGGAATCCATACTCATGGATGTTCTGTACTTTCAGTAACATAGTGCGTATGAAAGTTTCACTGGTGCAACCGATGGTGGCGTCTAAAGATGTACAAAGCATGATTGCAGTGTCGGTAAACACTGAAAGATGTCAGCCCAGTCCTTTTATATTCGGATGCACGGATGTACACCAGGGAAGTGCATTGTTGCAGTATTAGCATGAAGTTGCAGACACAATTACAGTAAAAGACGCAAAGAAGGGTTGCTTCTATATATATCCCAGGCTGGTTTTCCATCCCAATCTGCCCCTGCCCAGCAGTCAGTGGTCCCCACACTAAGCTTCCCATTGTAAGGCCGTATCTGTGCTGGAGAGTGACTCCTGTGGAAAGAATTACCACAAGATCTTTGAGTGACAGTTCAGACTGCCTCTGAAATTACAGTTGTCACCTGAGTGTTTTCTGATTGGTCTCTCTGCTGGCTGTAGATATGCTCTCAAAGTGTCCGGTGACTGGTCCCTACGGCGCTGCTGCATTACCCAGCCTGGGTATATAGCTCCAGTGTACTATCAGCGTAGTAAGTGTCACTCCTGAGGCATAACTAGAGTTGAGCTGCCCAGGACAAATATAAAAAAAATGACACCTTTTGTCCCCCAGTTAACACACCCACCCCTCCACCTACTGTACATTACCTTCACATGGTCCAGAACAGCTTGCTGGGACACACATCAGTCACAGAGCGTGAAGAGATCTGTCCTATCAAAAGCTTTGACATTAAGAGCAACACACCTCCAGTTGGGGGAAACAAATCATCCTCCAGAGCTTAACAGCACCAGATGTGGCCTTTTTATTGGAACCACTGGCGTTTCTATAATGGATGCAGTGTGTGCGGTGCACACGGGCCCCTAAGTCCAGAGGGGGCACACACTGCACCCATTTTTTTAATACTCACCCCTGCGGAGTCCCACACCGACTCTGTTAAAACCCTGTGAAAATGGCGCAGCGGCCATTTTCATGGAGTTCTGCGCATGCGTAGAAGAGAAATCTCTGGGAAAATGGATGCCGTGCGATTTTCCCGTAGAACTGCGCATGAACAGTAGAGTCTGAGGCCTCTAGTGCTCAGACTCTATAGCGCTCCTGCAGAGAGGAGGGGCCCGTACGGTTGAGGCAGCACACGGGCCTCCTCCTCTCTATAAGCGTCCCTGATGGGAACCATTAGAGGAAGCAGACGAGAGCCAGAACAGGCAGTCCAGAGTCCAAGTAGAATCCCTGTCTTCCATACAGAGTAGATGAGGGAAAGAGAGAGACATGGGGAGAGACATAGAAGAAATAGACACACAGGGGAAGAGAGAGAGGAATATGGGGAGACGAAAAACACACACAGGTAGAGAGATAGACAGAGGCTAGGAAGTGTGAAGTGCAGCTTTAACGAGTTTTGGATGCGTTCCCAGATGTACCAAGCACCGGAATTTGATACATAAGGGACCTTGGACCTGGTGGGTACTGTCATTTTTAGATGGCATCACCCAATAGAAGCCTATGGACTTGTTTTCATCTGCCTTCTGAGGGGGATCCAATCAGATCCCTCTCAACACCCCTGCAGAGGCACGAGTCATTCTGTACAGGCACAGAAGGACTCCCAGGTCCTAAACTCGGAAGTCCTTCTATCACAAAGGACAGCTCTTATCAGGAGAGTATTCCTTTGAGATTTGAATTGCATTCCTTAATGCCGGTATGTACCTGATAAGTGGCGGGATGTATCGTTTCGCAGATGCAGTGTGGAGCACATCCCTCCCATGGAGAGGGAGTGGAACAATAAGGCATGAGAGACAAGGGAGATGGGAAGGTCAGAGAAGAGATAGGAAAGAAGAAACGTCTGCAGTGCTAAATACAATAACCGGTATATATGCATATCATCATTCTGTCCCTATGAAAGAAGTCCTGTAGTTCCACAGTCCTTAAAAGGCAAAGACAATGTCAGAAGTAAAATGAGTCAGCTACCTGACCCTGGTTCCTCTGGCTTCTTCAAAGCAGCATTGATGTGACTTCACCCAAAATGTTTGGTGTGAGGTCAATAGATCTTCAGTGTCTAGTTAGACAGTCAATAGGTCAACACCAAATGGACAGTTGACTGTGATTATGGTCACCAGGTACAAAAGGTAGACAGGTTCAAATGGTTGACATGCCAATAGTCGACGCACATATGGTCGACATGAGGTTGGCTTTTTTTCAACTTTTTCTTACTTTACCATCCGCGTGGACTATGATTGGGAATAGTAACCTGCCCGAAGTAAGGTGAGGGAAGCGAGCCATGCAAGGTGACACGGTGCACTAATTGGGGTCCATATGCAAAGACGGTGAAAATGACACCATGAAATGGGAAAAAAATTGCTGTGTCGACCATTTGCCATGTCGACCTTTTCGTTTGTACTAGTCGATATTTTTGTACCGGTCAGCATTTTTCTATGTCGACCTTTCATAGGTCGACCTAATGGCCACATAGACCTTTTGTCCATGTCGACATCTTCACTGTCAACCATGTGGTAAAGGTTGCAGACCTTCTTACTAAAGATCTATTAATCCGTAATCCCAGGTTCTTGTTCTGGCCATCTTGCTGTGCAGTGACTTATTAGAAGCTTTTTTTAATTACTGTAGTATTATTGAAACCAGCCTGAAAGTGAGACTCGGCGGGATGTATTAACATACATCGCCGCCCCTTGCCGCCCATCGCAGCGATGTTGATCGCATATGTACTAACATATGCGATCAACATCGCAATGCGGTGATGGAGGCCACCCACAATACCTGTGAGGTGGTGTGCGGGGGTTTCCGTAACCCATTGGGCTCTCCTTCTCCTCAGCTGCTGGGAACAAGGCAGCAGGCTGCCCCGGCGCCTCCTCCTCCCCCCTGCAGCCGGATGGACCTCCGGCTGCGTTGCTAGGGGGAGGAGGAGTTTACCTTTCAGGTCCAGGCTTCCTGGAGGAAGGTATGCCGGGGTGGAGGGGTGTTGGCACCTATGGCGGGGGGGCGGGCGGGTGGTAGTGGAGGCGGCGGGGGTTTTACCGCATTTTTCTCTTAGTACATCCCACCCACTGTCTTTTAGAAATAGGAATAAACACTATGAGCAGCACGGTGCAGGTAGTGTTGGGGAGATAGTTGCTGAGACAACTCAGTGCAGGGAAAGAGGGGTTGCGGGTGATCTGTATGCACACACCTGTCAGCCCCACCCTCGTTAAACCACTGTGTCACTTTCAGTTTCCTCATCTGTTACTGACATCCCGCAGCATGAAGCTGGTGCAGTGCCTCTCTAGCCCGCCACCATCCTGCAATGCTTACCCGCTTACTGCATTGCGATGGCCCTGTTTATATACTGTACATTGTGCTACAGTACCAGCTGGGCAGCCTAAAGCCCAAGCCGCAAACATCATTACATTACCTTCATCACCTGGACATGGGCATTATGAATGGTGAATTCCTGAGTATGCATATGCACTGTGCTCTGTGTTAGCAGCATTACAGGGGACACTACAAGTGTATTAGCAAGGGTGTAGCTACCATAGGTGCAGGGAGTACAGCTGCTATGGGGCCCGGAGCAGAGAGAGGCCACCTTCCCTGTCACAGTTACATGTGTTATTTACAAGGGTGAGGCTATCATAGCTGCAGGGAGAGCAGCTGCTATGGGGCCCGGAGCTGAGAGGGTCCCACCTTCCCTGTTACGGTTACATGTGTTATATAATGTTTTCACCATTGTGTGGTATATAGGGGCCATACAAATTTTTGACTGGGAACACTGTATGTCAGAATGTTAATAGGGGATACCGTGTAGCATAATGTGTACTGGCAGCCCTACAATGGGACATAACATCAAATAGGGCACTACTACAGTTCATAAAATAAACTAGGGCACTAATATGTGGCATAACATTAACTAGGTCACTAATACATTATGGTTCAGAAAATGAACTAGGCCACTATTATGGGGCATAACATTAACAACTTCTGCGGAAAGGTGTCTCATAGAAGGACTGGGATAGGGGCCCCTTCAAAATATGGGGCCCACAAAGTTCTGGTTATGTGGGTTTAGTATGAAATACCTACAATCAAAATCCCGACGGTCAAACTCCCGAAAAGGTCAAAATCCAGACATGGTCAAAATAACGACATTTAAAATGTTGACAGGTTAAAAACTCGACATGAGTTTTAAATAGCTTTTTTCTCCTATGTCGACATAGGTCAACATGGGCACCATATAAGTGTACTGCGTCCCCTCGCATGGCATGCTTTGCTCGCCATGCTATGGGTACAGTGCCTCGCCGCACTCGGCACGCTATTATATTCCCCCTCCAGGTCCACTGGGATGGTAAAGTATAAACAAGTTGGTTTCAATGAAAGAATTATAAAAAATGCATGTCGACTTTTTGACCTGTCGTCATTTTAAATGTTGGTACTTTAACATTGGCAGTATTTTAACCGTGCGTGAATGGTTGTTGGGATTTTGACCGTCGGGATTTTGATTGTAGGTAAATTGACCACATCACGCCTACTCCCCTGTGTATTAGCCTAGAGCAGGCATGTCCAAACTGTGGCCCTCCAGCTGTTGAGAAACTACACATCCCAGCATGCACTGACACAGATTTAGCATTGCAAAACTGTGTCAGGGCATGCTGGGATATGTAGGGCCGCAGTTTGGACATGCCTGGCCTAGAGCATCTTTTCGTCAAATGATCTTTGGAAGCGATCCTTAGAATTTAGGAGGAAGGAGGCCAATACTATGGAAATAAGTAATAAAAGCGACAATTGCAATACATAATAGAGGTAATTTATATATCAGTGACGTAAAACACTGTAAATTCACTTTAATTAAACTCAGACTTTTGAATCTTTCTTTGACTCGCACGTATTGACATGAAAGGTGTACGCTGCTTTTAATTTCAAGTAATCAAATTTATAATTATGTTTTGTCTTTGAAAAAGACGTATACAACAATTCAATGCTCAATTAAACAAATTAGAGATAACTCAAGTGTAGAAACAGAAAAGTATTCAATAAATATTGTGCTAATAGTAAAAATAAGAACACAATTTTTAAACACACTATATTCTTTTTTATTTATAAAGAAGAACATATGGATGATAAGGTGTTGCTTTCTGCATAAATGTTACTTTAACGCCTTAACTCCCACTTCTCCCTAACAGCAAAGGGGTTAAATAGCTTCAAATCTACATGTAAATCAAAGAAATAAAGATCAACCAGTAAATTAAATTAAATAAATCAAACTCGGTCCTCAGGACCCCACACAGTGCATGTTTTGCAGGTCTCCTCACAGAATCGCAAGTGAAATAATTAGCTCCACCTGCGGACCTTTTAAAATGTGCTAGTAATTAATACACCTGTGCACCTGCTGGGTTACCTGCAAAACATGCACTGTGTGGGCTCCCGAGGACCGAGATTGAGAACCACTGGTCTACAGTATGCTTATCAGGATGGAAAAGTTACAAAATAACTAATACCCCTTTCAGACTAGCAAACATTTCCCGGGTTATTGCACGTGAACGCGCATCAATCTGGGATTTTGCTTAATCTGAAAGGGCCCTAAAGCAATATCCCGCAGTGCTGAATGCAGTGTGAACGGGTAAGCTGGGTCAAGGCGACATGGCACCCATTCTCTGCAACGTCTGGAATTGGTAATGACAGTCCTGTACCACAAATCTGAGGTACTCCTGATGAGGCGGATAAATGGGGACATGCAAGTAAGCATCCTTGATGTCCAGAGACACCATAAAATCCCCCTCTTCCAGGCTTGCAATGACCGCTCTGAGCGATTCCATTTTGAACTTGAATCTTTTCAGATAAATGTTCAGGGACTTTAAATTTAATATAGGTCTGACCGAACCGTCCGGTTTCGGTACCACAAACATTGTGGAATAGTATCCCTTTCCCTGTTGAAGAAGGGGAACCTTTACCACCACCTGCTGGAGAAATAGCTTGTGAATTGCCGCTACCACTACTTCCCTTTCTATGGGGGAAGCTGGCAGGGCCGATTTTAGGTAACGTTGAGGGGGCATCACCTCGAATTCCAGCTTGTATCCCTGAGACACAATCTGTATAGCCCAGGGATCCACCCGTGAGCGAACCCACTGGTGGCTGAAATGTCGGAGACGCGCCCCCACCGCTCCTGGCTCCACCCGTGGAGCCTCAGCGTCATGCGGTGGATTTAGTGGAAGCCGGGGAGGACTTCTGTTCCTGGGAACTAGCTGTAAGGTGCAGCTTTTTTCCTCTACCCCTGCCTCTAGCAAGAAAGGAAGCACCTCTGACCTTCTTGCTTCTTTGTGCGCGAAAGGACTGCATTTGGTAATACGGTGCTTTCTTAGGTTGTGAGGGAATTTATGGCAAAAAGTTTGACTTCCCAGCAGTAGCTGTGGAAACCAGGTCCGAGAGACCGTCCCCAAACAATTCCTCACCCTTGTAAGGTAACACCTCCATGTGTTTTTTGGAGTCGGCATCACCTGTCCACTGCCGAGTCCACAGGACCCTCCTGGCAGAAATTGACATTGCATTAATTCTAGAGCCCAGTAGGCAAATGTCCCTCTGGGCATCCCTCATATATAGGACAGTGTCTTTTATATGCCCCAGGGTCAGCATTATGGTATCCCTGTCCAAGGTATCCAATTCCTCAGACAGATTATCTGTCCACGCTGCTACAGCACTACACATCCACGCCAACGCAATTGCCGGCCTCAGTAGAGTCCCTGAATGTGTATAAACAGATTTCAGGATACTTTCCTGCTTTCTATCTGCAGGATCCTTTAGAGTGGCCGTATCCTGCGACGGCAGATCCACCTTCTTAGATAAGCGTGTGAGAGCTTTATCTACCCTAGGGGAGGATTCCCAGCGCACCCTGTCCTCTGGCGGGAAAGGGTGCGCCATAAGTAACCTTTTGGAAATCAGGACTTTCTTATCTGGGGAATCCCACGCTCTTTCACATAACTCATTTAACTCATGTGAAGGGGGAAAAGTCACCTCTTGCTTTTTCTCCCCATACATTTAAACCCTCTTGTCAGGGACAGGGTTTACCTCTGATATGTGTAAAACATCCTTCATCGCTATAATCATGTAACGTATAGCTTTTGTCATTTTCTGTTGCAATTTTGCATCATCGTCGTCGACACTGGAGTCAGAATCCGTGTCGACATCTGTGTCAACCATTTTGGATAGTGGGCGCTTTTGAGACCCTGAGGGCCTCTGCGCTGTAGGATCAGGCATGGGTTGAGACCCTGACTGGCGCGAGGTATCAGCTTTATCCAACCTTTTATGTAAGGAGTTTACATTATCATTTAACACCTTCCACATATCCATCCAATCAGGTGTCGGCACCGTCGGCGGCGACACGTCAGTCAACTGCACTTGCTCTGCCTCCACATTGCCCTCTTCGTCAAACATGTCGACACACGCGTACCGACACACCACACACACAGGGGAAGCTCTAAATGAGGACAGGACCCCCACAAGGCCTTTTGGAGAGACAGAGAGAGAGTATGCCAGCACACACCCCAGCGCTATATAACCCAGGGATTACACAGTAACTTAGTGTTTACCCAGTAGCTGCTGTATTATGATTAATGCGCCTAAATTTATGTCGTCCCCCCCCCCCCCCCCCTCTTTTTTACCCTTCTACCGTGATTCTGCAGGGGAGAGCCTGGGGAGCTTCCTCTCAGAGGAGCTGTGGAAGGAAAATGGCGCTGGTGAGTGCTGAGGAAGAAGGCCCCGCCCCCTCAGCGGCGGGCTTCTGTCCCACGATTTTGTGTAAAATAAATGGCGGGGGCTCATACATATAACAGTGTCCCACTGTCTATATGCAGCTTTCGCCAGGAGGTATCAATTGCTGCCCAGGGCGCCCCCCCCCCCTGCGCCCTGCACCCTACAGTGACCGGAGTGTGTGGTTTAGTGTGGGCGCAATGGCGCACAGCTGCAGTGCTGTGCGCTACCTCATGTGAAGACAGGAGTCTTCTGCCGCCGATTTCGATGTCTTCTCCGCTTCTGCCGGCTTCTGTCTTCTGGCTCTGCGAGGGGGACGGCGGCGCGGCTCCGGGAACGGACGACAAGGTCAGGTCCTGTGTTCGATCCCTCTGGAGCTAATGGTGTCCAGTAGCCTAAGAAGCGCAACCTAGCCGCAGTTAGTAGGTTTGCTTCTCTCCCCTCAGTCCCACGTAGCAGAGAGTCTGTTGCCAGCAGAAGCTCTCTGAAAATAAAAAAAACCTAACTAAAATACTTTCTTATTAGCAAGCTCAGGAGAGCTCACTAAAAGCACCCAGCTCTGTCCGGGCACAGATTCTAACTTAGGTCTGGTGGAGGGGCATAGAGGGAGGAGCCAGTGCACACCAGATAGTACTAAATCTTTCTTTAGAGTGCCCAGTCTCCTGCGGAGCCCGTCTATTCCCCATGGTCCTTACGGAGTCCCCAGCATCCACTAGGACGTTAGAGAAAACACTTATTGTAAAATTGCTGAAAATGTACATTTTGTTCCTGATTCACAGAAAGCTGGAATTGCTGTACAGGGATATAGACTCTCTTTCAGGGTTACCTTTCCCAGGAGTGGTCATTCAACCAAAATCACTCCATGAGCAAGGAGTAACATTCAGTGAAATAACAAAGATCCCCAGGGTATTGTCAAAGTATCTGCATGCTTCTTTTACCCTGGCTAATGAGCAGGGCCTGGGTATTTTGGGGGAGTGGTTATGTACCATTTTAAATTCATATTGTATAGTGGCGGGCATCACTGGGGGTATGGTTAGACCTCCTTTGCGCTCCAGGGACCTTGCCGAGGCCTGGACCCAGGTACTTTGTACCTCCATCTCTCAGATCCATTGTTAATAGATCCACCATCAGGCAAAAACTGAAAAAGAATCATGAACATAGGAGGATGGCAATAAACAAGCAAAAAAGAACCTTGCTGTCGGATACAAGTCCACCTGGATGAGCCAAACTACTTTTTGATGAAATAAGAAACATGATGTTTGGAGAAGCCAAACACTTTATTCAGACATGTCGGGGAGATGTACTATGCCGAGAAAAGAGTGGAGAAGGGAGCCAGTTGAAAAGTTGCCCATGGCAACCAATCAGCTTCCCTGTATAATTTATAGTATGCAAATTATAAATGTTACTGCAATGCTGATTGGTTGCCATGGGCAACTTCTCCACTGGCTCACTTCTCCACCATTTTCATTGCTTAATACATCTCCCCCATAGTATGAGCCTCATGGAAACAGTGAAACATGGTGGTGGTAGTATAAAGGTTTGAGGCTGTTTTGCTGCCATGGCATGGGAGGTCTCGTCTCGCCATTGTTGATTGATCTATGAATTCTACTGGAGAACATCAAGGCTTCTGATCTTGACCTGAAGCTCAAGGAAGGTGGAACTTGATATTGACCTTAGGACACATATTACTTTTTTCCCCTTTTTCAAAACTGCCCTGTATCTGATACTAACAGGAAGATTACATTTAGAAAGGTTTAATTATTTGCTATAGCAGCCTGCAGTGTGAAAGCAGAAAGCCTGGTTTACTTCCATACTATTCAAAGTATTTGCAAATATGTAAAATATGTTAAATCTACAGCCCTCAATTCTAGTGGGATTCACTTATGATTGCAGAGCAATTGGCTAACCCCCCCTCCAGCGCTAAGTGGAGGATGAGCAGGGGGTTGATGGTGGGGGGGAAGGGAGGACGATGAAATCAGATGGCATTTATTCTAGATATATTAAAAACAGATAAGAGTGATTATATTTATTCTCTTGAGTCATGATGCCAGAAAATGTTAAACAACTTGTGATAAGGCTCTAATTAAATGGCACATTATGGAAATAATAATTGCTAGATTATATTAAAGAGTTTTAAATGTAATAAATATTTCACAAGATTTATTGGCTTCTTGAAAATTAGTGCGGGGAAAATTAGCATCTATTTATGTCCCAACTTAGTGAACTTCTCAGAGTAATTTGTACGTAATTATCTGTGATTATATGAAAAAAAGTTAAAACTCACAAATGGTTTATTTAAAAAAAAATGAAAACGAATTATGATGTCATAATCAATCTGTCTGTCTGTAATTTATGAGAATAAAAAAGTACAATATAGTCCATGAAATGTGATTTTACTGTACTGTATGTTACTCAAAAGGGTTGGGTGTGGGATACCGGAAGTCAGGATGGCGGTGGTCAAAATACCAACACCAGCATCCTGACAGACTGAATTCCCGACAGGGATGCTGCACCACAGTACCCTAATCCTATCCTTCTCCCTAACCCTCCCTCCTAACCATAACCCTCCTTCCCCGCAGCCTAACAATAATGTTCCCTCCCCGCAGCCTATCCCTAACCCTCTGCCCCCCCCCCCCCCCCCCCGCAGCCTAACACTAACCCTCCCCCCGCAGCCTAACACTAACCCTCCTGGCATACTTATGTTCGGGATTCCCCTGTCAGAATTCCGGCGGTGTCATTCTGACAGCTGTCAGAATTCTGGTGCAGTATTCTGACTGCCGGGATCCCGTATGCTAGGATATAAACTACATACCGCTCTAAATCAGCCATTTACATACTGTACATGGAACTTTGCAAGTTGAGGAGAGAGAAATGACTGCATAGGAAAGGAAAGAGTTAAACATCCTGTGAGGGGTGGACTTAGCTGTGAGGAAAGTACAGCTTTTGGAAAAAGGGGAGGGTTAATATATATAGGGAATGCTAGGCCGCGTCTGCTTTCTGGGTGGGTCCTTTGCTCCGTTTTCTTCTGCAGGTGATCGCGGAGAAGTGGAGATGGCGGAGACCGAGGATGAGGATGTCGGATTTGCCACACCGGAGGATTCCATGTCTGAGCAGTCGACGGCATCAGATGAGGTGGAGCAATCGGGGTCGGGCTCCTGCACGCGCTCTAGTTCTCGCAGCTCTTCCTCTTCTTCCTCTTCTTCTTCTCTGTCGTCGCCGGCGTCCGAAGTCAGTAGTACGACTAGGGCGAAGAAGCGCACGACGAAATACGCCAAGAGGGCGGCGGGTCAGCAGGAGAGACGGAAGAGGCGGAGACGGCTTAGCGAGGACGCTCGCAGAGCCAAGAAGCGCCGCGATTTGCCTGGGGTAGTCCACTGCGATTACACTCCCGTGATGCGGGGACTGAGGGACAGCTGCCGTAGGAAAATATGCATGGGTGATTACGGTGATATGTTTGTATTGATGAAGGACGCAAAGAAGGACTATAAGTCGGCGTCAGCAAAGAAGGGCATCGGGGCCGAGGCTTTCCGTACCTTCGATAACTGGCTGGACGGTTTTTGTGTCTTCGCGGCTTGTTACCTGGAAGATAGGCCAGACGAGCATATGAACGTCATTCGATACCTGCATTTAATCCACGACATGCAGCGCACATCGTCGGGCATCGAATGGCGGATGTACGACGAGAAATTCCGGGAAAAGCAGGACTGCTTGCAAGTGATAGACTTCGGTTGCAAGGACGTCGAGGTCTGGCTCCAAGTCACCCGGGCTTCTCAACAGGCTAGGGAACCCCGGATTCCGGGGGCGGACGGGCACCGCGCAGGGTCGTCCGCCCAAGGGACCAGCGCGGACGGTGGATCGGGCAAGGCAGGTAGGTCGGCCGTCCGCGGAGGGGGGCAGGCTGTCGCAAAAGGGAAGTGCTTCGCGTTTAACAATGCGTCCTGTTCCTTCGGCAAGCAGTGTCGGTTTCGACATTTGTGCTTGCAATGTGGCGGCTCCCACCCAGCCTCTACCTGCTTTAAAGGCAGTCGCCAGGGTGCCCGGGGTAAGCAAAATTACCCAAGACCTGGCGCAAGCGGGAGCGCTCCGCAGAGCTCCAACACCAATTAATTTGGATACAATGGGCAAGTGGTTGAAGTGGTATCCAAATAGAGCGGACGCGCAGTTTTTGTTTGACGGTTTTCGTTTTGGTTTTTGCTTGCCTGTTGCGAGCAAGGTTTCGGTCCGGGCCCAACGGAATCTCCAGTCTGCTCGTGCCTTGCCGTCGGTTCTGCGGGAGAAAGTGGATAAGGAGGTTAGGCTGGGTAGGATGGAGGGACCGTTTAACTCACCCCCGGTGGATGACTTGGTCATCTCCCCAGTGGGGGTGGTTCCCAAGAAGACTCCAGGTGCTTTTAGGCTCATTCAGCATCTTTCTTACCCGGCGGGGTCATCGGTCAACGACGCGATACCGCCGGCTCATTGCTCGGTGGTGTATCAGTCGTTTGACGAGGCGCTAGAGCTGGTCCGTAGTTACGGGCCTGGGGCCCTTATGGCTAAGATAGATGTGGAATCCGCGTTTCGGTTGCTGCCGTTGCATCCGGACTCATTCCGTTTTATGGGTTTTCGGATTGGAGCGGAGTATTTCATCGACAAGTGTTTGCCGATGGGATGTTCCGTGTCCTGCTCGTTTTTCGAACGGTTTAGCACATTCCTTCATTGGTGCGTGGAGTCTTCGTCAGGGGGTCACGGGGTCGCCCATTACCTCGATGACTTCCTGTGTGTGGGTCCGGCAAATTCACCACGGTGCGGCGACTTGCTGTTCAGCATCCGAGCTCTGTTTTTTCACTTCGGCGTGCCCGTGGCCGAGGATAAAACAGAGGGGCCGGTCTCCTGTTTGTCATTTTTGGGGATAGAAATCGACACGGTGGCGGGATCGTGTTGACTGCCTCCGGACAAGGTTGCGAAGCTCCGCGAGGCTATCTGCCGGTTCGGAAGGTCGCGCAAAGTCACTCTGCGGCAGGCGCAGTCCTTGCTGGGCATTTTGAACTTTGCTTGTCGGGTAATCCCGATGGGCAGGGTTTTCTGCCGGAAGCTGGAAAGGGCGACTGCGGGGTGTGCCAGACCACATCATTTTGTGCGCTTGTCCTCCGAGATTCAGAGGGATTTGGCCGTATGGGCCTCGTTCCTGGAGGACTTCAACGGGGTGTGTATATGGCAAGCCCCAACAGTCGACAGCGCCGGGCTGCAGCTGTTTACCGACGCGGCGGGTGCCTCTGGGTTCGGTTGCTATCTGGAGGGATCTTGGTGCGCGGCCTCGTGGCCGGCGGATTGGCATCGCGAGGGTTTAACTAAGGACCATTTGCTGCTGGAGCTTTTCCTCATTATGGTGGCGCTGGAGGTTTGGGGCGATCGTCTGGCGCATCGCAGCATCTTGTTTAGATGTGACAATCTGGGCGTGGTGCATGCGATAAATAACCAGAGGGCGAAGTCGCTGGTGGTCCTGAGGGTGCTGGGGCAGTTGCTGTTGTCATGCTTGCATAGGAATGTGTGGTTCCGTGCGCAGCATGTGCCTGGTTTGGAGAACGGAATTGCCGACGCATTGTAACGAGGTCAGTGGGAAAGGTTTTGTGTGTTGGCACCCGAGGCCGACGAGCAAGGTTTTCAATGTCCCGGTTATGTCTGGCAGGTGATCGGGCCGGACTGGAGGGTCTAGCGATGCGGTCAGTCGCTCCGAATACGCTCAAGGCTTACGGACAAGCTTGGAGCGAGTGGGAGGAGTTTGTTCGAGGACGAAGTCAACAAGGTAAGAGCGGGCATCGGATGATGCTTTCTTTTATTTGGCAGCTGTTTGTTACGGGTAGGTCCAGAGCGGTCGTATCCCGGTACTTGGCTGGTATTTCGTTCTTTAGCAAAATCAAGGGCGTCCCTGATGTGATGAAAAGCGGGATTCTGCTTAAGGCGATGAAGGGATGGGCGCGCGTGGCGCCAACGCCGCCTGATAGGAGGCGGCCCATTGATGCGGCCTTGCTTCCGGCTGTCATCAGGGCGGTTGGCGGTATCGCGTCGTCCATGTTTGAGTCGCTGCTGTTCAGTTTGGCGTTCTCAATGGCTTATCACGGTGCCTTTCGGGTTTCGGAGCTGGTGGCGCCTTCTAAGCGCGCAGAATCACGCATGCTTCTCGAGGACGTGGTGGTGGGTGAGAGGTCCTTGTTGTGCAGATTGCGTCGCTCTAAGACGGACCAAGTAGGTAGAGGTAGATGGGTCACCTTGGTTCCGGCACTCGAGGAGAGCATTTGCCCAGTGAGGTTGGCAGTTCAATATGCGGCAGTACGGCCCGATGGTCGGGGGTCATGGTTGCTTCATTATGACGGTCTGCCAGTGACGAAATATCAGTTTCGTTGGATGCTGGGTCGCTGTCTGGCGAGCTTGGGCCTTCCACCCGCTGCTTTCGGGACGCATTCCTTCCGCATTGGGGCTGCGACGTCGGCTGCGTCGGCAGGGTTTTCCGTGGCTGAAATCCAGGCGGTGGGGCGATGGAAGTCGTCAAGTTACAGACGATATATTCGCCCCGTTGCATGAGATGTTTGCTTGCATGGGGTTTTGTTTAGTGGTAGTTGTTATAAGTCATGTAGTTACAGTTCAGTACATTCTTGTGTTGTGAGTCTGTTTGTCTCCCCGTTTTATCCTACTCAGGGATTAGCCACTCGCCGCTGCTGGCAGCGGGGGTCTGGAGTTCTTTTGCGATTTTTTGCCTGACTTGACGGACTGAATTCTAATCCACAATTCGGCTGATCAGTTCTAATCAAAGTCCCTCAGCAGGTTTTTACGCTTTCACCTTCAGCTGAGTTCTTACATGTTTTTCCCATTTTATACCCCCCTCCCTCCCCCCCCCCCCCCGTTTAATTTCTTATTTTAATTTTGATCTTCCCATTGTGTGTTTATGTTCTGCTTCAAATTGGCTGGAAGCTTGTGCAGATCGGCTAGGCCGTGACTTCTGCAATAAACGAAAACCCATTTTTTTCTTTTGGCAGATCCTTCAGGTTAATGCGTTTAATAACACTGCTATAGATAATTAGTAACCAATTTTTACCCCCTTTCCTTCTCTTCAGGTTGGGTAGAAGATGACTTGGCTATCTGGGTGGTTGGCCACTCTTATGTGTATTGGGCAGCCAGGTTTTTAGCCTCGGAGGGGGCACAGATGTTTCCTAGGGCTCATGGCGTTCGTTGGCTTGGTTGGCGGGGGATGGTGTGGAAAGATCTGAAGAGTAGACTAGTCAGTCAGGCCAGCGAGCATGGAGTCCCTAGGGTGCTGGTTGTCCATTTAGGTGGCAATGACCTGGGGAAGAGGACATCTTTGGAGCTGCGGTGGGCCATGATAAAGGATCTGGCCAGTGTGGCCGCAGCATGGACCAATTGTGTCTTGGTGTTCTCGACGATGGTGCCAAGGTTGAGTTGGCGAGGTGTGGCGGACGGTCGCATGATTGATGAGGCCAGGCAGAAGGTGAATGGGGCGGTGGCGAAGTGGGTGTTGTCCCACAGAGGCAAAGTAGTTCGCCACCCTAGGATTCGGTTCCGAGACAGTCACCTTTTTCGGCCTGATGGGGTGCATCTGTCCAATGAGGGGATGATGCTTTTCCTGGAGGATCTGTTTCTAGTGTTGCAGGAGTTAGATTGAGGTTATGGTGGCGGTGCGAAGACTCTGGGGAGGAAAAGAACGGCAGGTTGTAGTTTGTATTGTTAGCTGTAGTGATTTACAGTTTGGTGTGGTTTAGGTGCACTCACCTCCATCGACTTTTAGGGCCGCTCGACCACCCGTCCGGGGGCAGCGGCAGGCACCCATCAGGGTGGGTAGTCACCGTGGGGGTTGAGTTGGGCACCTATTACCGATTTTATAGTTTGTATTTAAATTAGGATAGTTTTGAATTTTAACGTTTTTAAGGTTAGCGTCAGTTCAATAGAGCCGTTCTTTTTTCTGCCACCATATGCCGGCTGAATCGGCATGTTAACAAAATTTTTCAATTTACAGGTTTGCTAATGGTTAGGGTATAATAAATAGCTAGCAATTTTTCTGCCAAATTCAAGTCTCCGTGTCATTATTTCTTGGTATTAGTGTTATGATTCCTGTACTCCAGACCGGAGGAGATCTTATGGCAGGGATCTGAGTACAGGAAAATAAGCTGGTTGTGGGAGCTGGATAGCCTAGTAACCCCTGGCGCCCTAACTCCGTTGTCTCGCCCGTGTTATCAGAAATCCCCTGCGAGACTATGGTTGCTTGAGCCCATGGCAGCCGCGTTCGAAGGGCGGATTATGTCTGCCCAACCCCGATGCCCCCGCAGGTCTTAATGGGAGACAAGGGGAAGTCCGAGACAGGGTGATAACAAGGGGCCCTCTGACTAAGCAACCAGGCCAGGGGTTACAAGCTAACTAACTAAATCAAAAGGTATGTGCGGACTAGCCGCCAGGAAAAAGGACAACCAAGGATCCACTGATCCGACACTCCTATCCGGCACCGCCGGACACCAGAGTGGATCTGTGGAAGCGGAATCCTCCGCAAAGCTCCAGAACACAATTAAACAAAATAATAAACAGAAGCGGACAAGCCGCAACACACGGCTGCGCCGCGACTCACGAACACCACCAGATGTTAAAGGTGCTCGGTCAGACTCCAGGAACAGATGGTAACTTCCGAGTACAGGATCTCTGAGGACAGGAACAACCGAAAAGACCGGGACTGGGAACTCTCTGCAGCAGACACAGGCAAACAGGAAGCTATCACCGGCGTCTGTAAGAAGTCCTGAGGGTGCCTTTATTCAGGCACCCTCCAATCAGGATCCAGACAGGACAATCAAATAGAAATGCCGTGCAGCTTGCATGCTGCACGGCCAGCACATAATCAGGGTAATGAGAATAGACCCAGCAACGGGGAACGCGGCTGAACGTGGCGTCCCCGTTGCTAAGGTCAGAGCGGCTCCGTGCGCCCGGCGTCTTAGCGTTGCCAGGGAGCCGGCGGCTGAACGCGCACGGCGTCCCTGGTTGCTAGGCGCCGGGCCGCACGGCCGAGCGGACCCCGGCGCCTAACAGTACCCCCCCCCCTTGAGGAGGGGTCAAGGAACCCCTAAAGCCAGGTTTCCGAGGAAATTCACGAAAAAATGCCCTTTTGAGCTTTGGGGCATGAAGGTCTTCATCCAGGACCCACGACCTTTCCTCTGGCCCATAACCTCTCCAATGCACCAAAAAATAAAGCCGACCCCGGGACAACTTGGAATCGAGAACCTTCTCAACCAAGAACTCTTGCTGACCCTGTACATTAACTGGTGATCTCCCCTGAGATTTTTTACGAGGAAATCTGCTGGACGAAACATATGGTTTAAGCAATGAGCAATGGAAGGTATTTCCGATCCGTAAAGTCTTTGGTAAACGTAACCGGAAAGCAACTGGATTGACTTTTTTGATAATGAGAAATGGTCCAATATATCTAGGACCCAATCTGGCTGAGGTTTGTCGAAGTTTGATGTTGCGAGTCGACAACCACACCCTGTCTCCTACTTTAAAAGTGCACGGCCGCCGGAGCCTGTCAGAAATTTTTTTTTCCCGGAAAGCTGCTTTTCTGAGAGCCAGGTGCACTTTTTTCCAAATAAGTTTAAGATGAGAGGTCAGGGCCAGAAAGGAGACAGAGGAATGTTGAAAAAATGAATTAGCTCTGGGGTGGAAACCAAAAACTGCAAAAAATGGAGACACATTGGTGGAGGAATGACAGGCATTATTATAAGCAAACTCCGCCAATGGAAGAAACTCAGACCAGTCATTTTGGAGTTTGGCCGAGTACAAACGCAAATATTGTTTTAGAGATTGGTTAACTCGCTCAGTCTGTCCATTGGATTGTGGATGATAGCCGGAGGTTAATGATAATTTCATCTTTAATGAAGCACAAAAAGACTTCCAAAATTGCGCAATGAATTGTGGACCCCTGTCAGAAACAATATCAGTGGGTAGCCCATGGAGTCTGAAAACATGACGGAGGAACAAGACTGCCAATCCCTGGGCAGATGGCAATCGGGGAAGAGCAATAAAATGGGCCATCTTGCTAAAACGGTCCACTACCACCCATATGACTCGGCATCCGGCTGACAGAGGGAGATCCACCACAAAATCCATGGAGATATGCGACCATGGCCTAAGAGGAACTTTCAAGGGCATAAGTTGACCAATAGGCAAAGAACGGGGAACTTTATGCTGTGCACAGACCTGACACGAAAAAACAAACTCTTTAATGTCTTTGGAAAGACCAGGCCACCATACTGAGCGGGATACTAATTCCAAAGTCTTAGCGATTCCCGGATGCCCTGCAACTTTGCTATCATGAAATTCCGCCAAAACAGTTGCTCTCAAAAACTCAGGAACAAAAAGACGACTAGCAGGAGTATTTCCCGGAGCTTGATGTTGAAGCAGCTTTAATTGGGAAAATACATCCTGTGTGAGACCTGCCTGAATGACTGAAGGCGGAAGTATGGGAGTAACAGGACTGTTGTCTTGAACCGGAAGGAAACTGCGTGACAGGGCATCTGCCTTGGTATTCTTGGAACCTGGTCTGAAGGTGATAATGAATTTGAAACGAGTAAAAAATAAAGCCCAACGAGCCTGTCGGGCATTCAGTCGTTTAGCCGATTCAATGTATTGAAGATTTTTGTGATCAGTCAAAACTGAAATGGTGTGGGTAGCTCCTTCAAGCCAATGTCTCCACTCCTCGAAAGCCCATTTAATAGCCAGCAATTCCCGGTTACCAACATCGTAGTTGGATTCAGCAGATGAGAATTTCCTGGACATAAAGGCACAAGGATGTAACTCAAGGGAATCTGGATCCTTCTGAGAAAGGATAGCCCCTACTCCAACCTCCGAGGCATCCACCTCAATAATGAAAGGTAATTCTGGGTTGGGATGTCTAAGGACAGGGGCTGAGACAAAGGCTTGTTTTAAGGCCTGAAAAGATAACTCCGCTTCACATGACCAATTGGTAGGATCTGCTCCCTTCTTAGTAAGTGCCACAATGGGAGCAACTAGGTCAGAGAAAGAGTGAATAAATCTTCTATAGTAGTTTGCAAACCCTAAAAAGCGCTGAATTGCTTTTAAATTGGTGGGTTGCGCCCAACTAAGGATGGCTTGGAGCTTTTTTGGTTCCATTCGGAATCCCCGAGGGGAAATAATGTACCCTAAAAATGATACTTCCGTGACATGAAATTCACACTTCTCCAGCTTGGCATATAAGTGATTTTCACGTAATCTCTTTAGCACCTGACGCACCTGGGTAACATGTTGTTCCACGGAGTCAGAATATATCAAAATATCGTCTAAATAGACCACGACGAATCTTCCCAGAAACTCACGGAGCACATCATTAATGAGATCCTGGAAAACTGCCGGAGCGTTAGATAGGCCGAATGGCATGACCAGATACTCATAGTGGCCCGACTGAGTACTAAATGCCGTTTTCCACTCATCCCCTGACCTGATTCTGATGAGGTTATATGCTCCTCTAAGATCAATCTTAGAAAAAATAACAGCCGAACGTAGCTGATCAAAGAGGACAGAGATCAGCGGCAGAGGGTAAGTATTCTTTACTGAGATTTTATTCAAAGCTCTAAAGTCAATGCAGGGTCTGAGTGAACCATCCTTCTTCTCTACGAAGAAGAAACCTGCACTTAAAGGGGATTTAGATGGCCTGATAAACCCTTTCCCAAGGCTTTCTTTCACATACTCATTCATGGCCACAGTTTCAGGACCAGACAATGCATATAACCTTCCTTTAGGCAACGTGGCACCAGGAATTAACTCAATGGCACAATCATAAGGCCTATGGGGAGGCAAAATATCCGCATTGCCCTTGGAAAACACATCAACAAAATCCTGGTATTCCCCAGGAATATGTGCGGAACTGGCGGCAGCTACTCGGATAGGAAGCGTAATACATTCTTTATCGCAGATGGTACCCCATTGTAGGATCTCCCCAGACTGCCAATCAATGACGGGATTATGAAAGGCCAGCCAAGGATGACCCAGAACCACAGGAACTGCTGGACAATGGGTAAGGAAAAACTCAATTTTTTCAGAATGCAGAGCTCCCACCGAGAGCAAAACAGGAGGTGTACATAGAGAAATAACCCCATTGGATAAAGGACTCCCATCTAAACCATGCATGGTGATACACCTACCTAAGGTTAGCTGAGGAATACCTAAGGCCTTGGCCCATGTTAAATCCATAAAGTTTCCTGCAGCTCCACTGTCCACAAAAGCAGAGACCGAGGAACAGAGGCTGCCATAGGAAACTTTAGCAGGAACCAACAGTGAATTATTTGAGGAGATGAGCTGCAGACCAAAGTGAACCCCCTCACAATTCACTTGGTCAGGAAGTTTCCCAACTTGTTTGGACAACTACGGGCAAAATGTCCCTTACCTCCGCAGTATAAACACAGACCATAATTTTGCCTCCTGGTTCTTTCTTCCGGAGACAATTTGGAGAGACCAATCTGCATAGGCTCCTCTATGTCTACAGGAATGGAAGTATTGCTTTATGGAATCATATTTATGAATATTAATATTTAATATATCATATATGGTATTTAATATATGGATATATTTCAATTAATATGCATTTATCATATATATCTGCAAATATATTATGTCAGGCTTACAAACTAATTGGCTGATACATATATGCAGTCCTTATACATATGACTTATGAAGTTATTAAGTTAAGATTCCTTAAAGAGAGTTCAAGCTTGAATATTACCGCTCTTTTTATATGATTCTTTATTTACAGGCAGATCAAATCGTACAGAATAAGATATACACAGTAGTGATATATATACTAATTATAATTATATTAAGCTATGCTATGTTTCCTTCGTTACATAACATAAAACAACATGACATAAGTTTCACAAACAGTTTCAATTATTATCATATTTATACTTGCAAGTTAAAGATTGCCATCCCAAGAATCATTCCTTCTGCATGTTCTCCGTGACTTCTCCTCCTGACTGACTTCCTTCCTTCTCCTTCTTCTTCTCCCTCTCCCTCTTCCTTCTAACTCCTAACTACAAGTCTGGTCCTTTTATCTCATATTTTACCAATTCAAACTATCATATTCTCATAGTTTCCAATGGAATAGGTAATTATAGGTTTGTCAGATTCCAAGGTGTAATAAAACAAACATTGAACTGGGCTGTCGTGTCCTGTTCACGGAGGCATGGTGTCATAAAAGTGTGGTGTCCACACTGCCTTAAGCAAGTATAGTATTGTAAAATCTGGAATGTCTTTTCATCCAAAGTTCTGTTGTATTGACAAGTTTTCCTGGGGTCGGTTACACAATGTTTTATCAATGGATGTGATCTCTTTTCATAGTAGTTAATTTATACTCCCTAGCTTTTAACCTTCACTGGACAATAGACAAACCAGTAGATTCTGATCTACTGTAAGCACACCTGTGAATTCCAATGACCAACAGAGCTCTGTCACATACCTATTATCATTTATGGCCTAATACCTTTTCTCTACAATGACTCTTGATCTTACTGTAACCTCTCTGGCCTTATTTATGACTAGAGCAGAATAAACCTGTTCCCTACACTATTTTTTACCATCTTGCTGTAAAACACAAATATACAGTATATCTATATAAACACATACACAAACCTAATCTCTTAAATCAGCTAAACATTACCTCATACATTCAAACTTATTTCATATCTATTCCTTACTATATATATCCAGTATACTGTCCACTATGGTAACATCGCCTATTTATAATGAATTATATTTTGATTCAGACAATATCCATTGCCCTAATATTATACTAAGTGCAGACAATTACCTATAAGGCAACAGTCGCCCCCTTGTGGCCATGAGAAATTCTTTTGATTGGCCACACATTAAACTAGCGTAATTGCTTCCAAATACATTTCAAAATATTCCTTCAAACATAACTTTCGTTGTAACCATAATATATACCATAAGTGTAATAATAATAACCATTATGATTTTAAAAATCTCTAAAAATTCTTAGCTTACCTAACCTTATTCTACTTTTTAACTAAAGCAGACAAAACTGAGGTTTTTATTCAGTATTCATGAGGAAAACTAATTTCTACAGACATTTGGAATACCATAGCCCAATTGTAGACCTTTTTTTCTGTATCTGGATCAGTACGTTTGGACATTTTTGCTGTTCTTGTATGTAGCAATTTACTGGGATAAGACTGTCATCTGCGTGGTTTGCTTGCAATTGGAGATGCCTTGCGTTTGCATTATGGCCTTGCGTTTGCAACATTTGCACCATTACTAGAAGTAGAATTCTTCGTAGCAGCTGCTCCTTTGCTTGCCATTTCGCTGTTTGAGGCAGAGGGCTGTGTACGTCGAGTGCTGTGTCTTGAACATTCAGTACTTGTGACGACCCTCAGTAATAGTAATAGTCTTTATACAGTCTTTAGCAGTTCTGTTTCCTTTGCGTTTATCCAATGCCGCAGTTGTGACCAGTGTCCATATTGCTTTTGCACAAACAGGTTGTGATTTTGAATAGAACAGGCATATATGAAACAGTCTTTTTTTTTTTTTTTCTTTCTTTCTTTCTTTCCTTGCTTGTTAATAGTAGGTCTTAATTGTCTTCGGGCAATAGTACCACAAATGGCTGTGAGTAGTACACCTACTCTGTTCTGTATTTCCTCACTGAATAAATTACCATGCAGTCTTAAATCTCCTTATTCTACCTTGTACCTATTTATACATCTCAATCTTACATAAACTTATACCAGTTTAACCCATATAAAGGCGTTTTCTATCCTACCTATATTTTGACTAATAATTATTTAAAATGCTTTTGATGTGTATATAGTAACATCCTATCAATACAATAAATGAATATAATTTTGCTTCAAACAGATATTAAATATCATTTAGGAATGGCTTTAAATATATCTAATTCCATCCAATATTATTTTATATGCAGCCATGTGCATATACAGTGACCCTGTTATGCTACAAATAATTATCTTAGACTTGTGACAGTCTTTATTAAGAGAATTATTCATCCCACTTAATAATCTCGGCCCAATTTGTTATAACGTGGTATACCATCCTGTATTAGATATTTAATTACTTTTGAAGCTTTTACGAAGGAAGCATAGGTAGTATCTATTGTGTAATATATAAAAAA
Organism: Pseudophryne corroboree; assembly: GCF_028390025.1. Lineage (NCBI taxonomy): Eukaryota > Metazoa > Chordata > Amphibia > Anura > Myobatrachidae > Pseudophryne > Pseudophryne corroboree. The sequence goes on from NC_086445.1 coordinate 85,735,924, forward strand.
AACATAAAATATTTACAAGGTATATATGCAATGATATAAAATATATCTCAGACAAATGTTTACATATATGTGATTAAGGTATATGAAGGGATGAGACAGTTCTGTATAATCACAGTGATGAGATGTGCTGTACACTGTTGTGGGAGTGTACATGTAGTTTGAAAGACAAGTAATGATTACTTGTGATGAAAGGGTTAATGAAAACCTTCCCCTTTCTTGTGAAACTGGAAAACTCCTTGAGGATTTGTCCATATATCAGTCTTTAGGGATGCTATGTAGATTTTGCTGGATAGCAGCGATGAAAGGGTTAATGAAGACCTTTTCCCTTGTAAATTGGAGTCTTTTTGGAGTCTTGCACCATTCTGTATACAGGTTGCCAGGATTACTATGAATCAAACAAAAATACATACAATGACTATCACAGATATTTATACAGTGATTTAACATAGCTTGCTATGCATTCTGTCCTATCTGCTGCATGTTATCAGGTACAGAATTTACAAATGTGTCTTTTAACGATTGAATAACAAACAAACAATTGTTTCTGGCCTGTGCCAATCTTTCCTGTCACATTGTGTGTCAATGACAGCACAATTGTCGCTGCAGATATGATGCAGGTTTAATTTGGAAACTGTGGCTGTTTGAACATCAAAGCAAACAATGGCTTCATTGGATCTAACAAGTAAAGGAATGATACTACCGTATTCACTTGTGACCATACTCCCTTGTGATGCAGCCTGGTCCCAGACTGTCTTTAACCATAGCGTTTGCTGCTTGGTGTGGCTCCTTAGTTTGGAAGAATCTTGGAGCTTCTGAAAAAACCTACTTTTGTGGGGAGAGAAACTTGTTAAACTTTGCCAAATATGTATTGCAGGTCCCAGGGCTTTCTGTCTTTCCACACCTGTAATAAAATGGTTATGGCACCAGGGCATAAAAACATTTTCATCCTGGTGATCCTTTTTGTCATTGTTAATTGGTGTGTGGTTTGCAGAATGACACTCTGCATGTGGTCTCTCTGAGAGCATGCAAACATTTGCACCATCACTAGAAGTCTCTGAGTGCTCTGTGGGGGTTACATAAGTTTGGGAACTTTGTTTGTAAACATGCATTCCTGAATTAATTTCATGGATTTTCCCTTTAAACATGTTTCCAGGTGAATACATTTCAAGGTTTGCAACTCTGGTTGCCATGGGAGTTTTCACCATGGGGAACTTCCCCACCCCTGTGTGCACTGTACTGCTGCTATCAGTGTTTAAATCTGCTGACAATTCACCTTTGCCTAAGGGCATAACAAATTCTTCATTTACATTGGGAACTCTGAGAGTGTATTCAGCAGAATACTCATAATCTGAGTTACAATGATCTTCCCCCTTACTAGACACAGTATAGGGGACATCTCCTATTGCTGCTACCTCCTTTACATTAATGTGCTGTCTGATGATAGACACATCCGGCACATTGCTACTTTCTTCCTTTACCACAGAGGCTGTTCTGCTGGTGGTCTGTGTGACCATAGCAGACTCCATGCGCTGCACATTGATGCAGTCCTGCAACATGTAACTTTCCTTAATTTTAGGATCTTGACTGAATAAGTCATTTCTGACTCCTGTAGACTCTGTGTACAGAGTTTCACATACCTCAACACTATTCCTGTTTGGTGTTTCTATCTCAGCTTGCTTGCTGGATGTTATCTCTTCATCAGAGATCTTGACAATTTGATTACAAACTGTCAGGCTTTTCGCTTCTGCCCCAAACTTTTTCTGTTTATTTTTCTGTTTAAGGGACTTAAATAACGAATGCATTTTTGCATTAATGGTCAGGCACGCCTTACGAAGACGTGAACCTGATTCTTCTTTACATTTCTGTTTGGCTTCTAGAGCCGCAGTTCTGCGCATTTTTCTAAATGCTACAGAAAACTTTTGCATTTTTAACATTTCAATGCTAAATTTATATATTCTTTGTTTTTAGTACTGAAGGTATCCTCTCCTTAAGATTGACCGGTGTCTTAAGGTTAAACTCTAATACCTGGTACATTTATACATTTATTTGGAAATACTCTTTTCCACTGTGCACATTTTCTATTCTAGGCCTTTAAATTCTTTATTCTCATTTGTAACCTATTCCACTGTGATCTTGTATTTTGCCAGCAGGCTTATAGCCTTTGGTGCTGCTTCCTAATAGATATTATGTTAGTTAAAATAACGTATATTGCACTAACACATTTATCCTAGGTTATACAGAATACAAAATTGACATTACACAATGGTAATAAATTTTCATAGATACATCCCCACCGTGATTCTGCAGATTTGGTAGCCAGCTTATAGCATCTGCTACTCCTCATAAATATTATAGATCAGATAATCAGATTCAGTAATAACAAGTCCAATTCGTGGTCGCCAATATTGCTTTATGGAATCATATTTATGAATATTAATATTTAATATATCATATATGGTATTTAATATATGGATATATTTCAATTAATATGCATTTATCATATATATCTGCAAATATATTATGTCAGGCTTACAAACTAATTGGCTGATACATATATGCAGTCCTTATACATATGACTTATGAAGTTATTAAGTTAAGATTCCTTAAAGAGAGTTCAAGCTTGAATATTACAATTACCTATAAGGCAACAGAAGGAACCCAGGGAGAGGACCCGACAGATGCCCCTTTTTCAGCCCTCCGCTCTCTGAGCCGACGATCTATTTTAATAGATAGCTCCATGAGGTTATCGAGGGTCTCAGGAGCGGGATACTGGAGGAGACTGTCTTTTATAGATTCCGATAAGCCGAGGCGAAACTGACTGCGCAGGGCTGGGTCATTCCAGCCACAGTCGTTCGACCAACGGCGAAACTCCGTACAATAATTCTCTGCGGGATTCCTACCCTGTCTAAGAGCACGCAACTGACTTTCTGCGGACGCCTCTCTATCAGGGTCGTCATACAATAGCCCTAAAGATTTTAAAAAGGCGTCTACAGACGATAAGGCCGGATCGTCTGTCTTTAAACCAAAAGCCCAGGTCTGAGGATCCCCCTGAAGTAGAGAAATAATAATCCCAACCCGCTGAGCCTCTGTACCTGAGGTAACTGGTCTTAAACGAAAATACAGTTTGCAAGATTCTTTAAAATTAAAAAACTGTTTTCTATCCCCAGAAAAACGGTCAGGCAGATGCATTTTTGGTTCAGGGATGACCCTCGGGGAAGTCCGTAACAGATCTTCCTGTGACCTCACCCGGAGGGACAGATCCTGAACCATCTGAGTAAGTTCCTGAATCTGACTAACAAGAAGCTGGCCAGGGTTTGGCCCAACACCGGTGGGATTCATAAGGCCGACAAAAATCTCCCAACTAAAAAGTGAAAAAATTTACTGTAAGTTAAATCTTTTCTTTTGTGGGCCGGTGATAATGTTATGATTCCTGTACTCCAGACCGGAGGAGATCTTATGGCAGGGATCTGAGTACAGGAAAATAAGCTGGTTGTGGGAGCTGGATAGCCTAGTAACCCCTGGCGCCCTAACTCCGTTGTCTCGCCCGTGTTATCAGAAATCCCCTGCGAGACTATGGTTGCTTGAGCCCATGGCAGCCGCGTTCGAAGGGCGGATTATGTCTGCCCAACCCCGATGCCCCCGCAGGTCTTAATGGGAGACAAGGGGAAGTCCGAGACAGGGTGATAACAAGGGGCCCTCTGACTAAGCAACCAGGCCAGGGGTTACAAGCTAACTAACTAAATCAAAAGGTATGTGCGGACTAGCCGCCAGGAAAAAGGACAACCAAGGATCCACTGATCCGACACTCCTATCCGGCACCGCCGGACACCAGAGTGGATCTGTGGAAGCGGAATCCTCCGCAAAGCTCCAGAACACAATTAAACAAAATAATAAACAGAAGCGGACAAGCCGCAACACACGGCTGCGCCGCGACTCACGAACACCACCAGATGTTAAAGGTGCTCGGTCAGACTCCAGGAACAGATGGTAACTTCCGAGTACAGGATCTCTGAGGACAGGAACAACCGAAAAGACCGGGACTGGGAACTCTCTGCAGCAGACACAGGCAAACAGGAAGCTATCACCGGCGTCTGTAAGAAGTCCTGAGGGTGCCTTTATTCAGGCACCCTCCAATCAGGATCCAGACAGGACAATCAAATAGAAATGCCGTGCAGCTTGCATGCTGCACGGCCAGCACATAATCAGGGTAATGAGAATAGACCCAGCAACGGGGAACGCGGCTGAACGTGGCGTCCCCGTTGCTAAGGTCAGAGCGGCTCCGTGCGCCCGGCGTCTTAGCGTTGCCAGGGAGCCGGCGGCTGAACGCGCACGGCGTCCCTGGTTGCTAGGCGCCGGGCCGCACGGCCGAGCGGACCCCGGCGCCTAACAATTAGAGGTAATGAATGCTTTACTTTGAATGAAGGGGTCCACCGAGTATCATTAGGATGTTTAGGAGAGAGAAATGACTGCATAGGAAAGGAAAGAGTTAAACATCCTGTGAGGGGTGGACTTAGCTGTGAGGAAAGTACAGCCTTTGGAAAAAGGGGAGGGTTAATATATATAGGAAATGCTAGGCCAGCTTGGTCTCTCTTGCTTCTGAATTGCCTTCCCGCCCTCCCGCCTTGTTGGTAGAGGTTCTGGCACGGAGTGCCTTGGCGTTGAATTGTTGGCTGGTTTTATCGTTGGCTATTTATTGGCGGAAAAGAACGGCAGGTTGTAGTTTGTATTTTTAGTAGCTGTAGTGATTAACAGTTTGGTGTGGTTTAGGTGCACTGCACTCACCTCCATCGACTTTTAGGGCCGCTCGACCACCCGTCCGGGGGCAGCGGCAGGCACCCATCAGGGTGGGTAGTCACCGTGGGGGTTGAGTTGGGCACCTATTACCGATTTTATAGTTTGTATTTAAATTAGGATAGTTTTGAATTTTAATGTTTTTAAGGTTAGCGTCAGTTCAATAGAGCCGTTCTTTTTTCTGCCACCATATGCCGGCTGAATCGGCATGTTAACAAAATTTTTCAATTTACAGGTTTGCTAATGGTTAGGGTATAATAAATAGCTAGCAATTTTTCTGCCAAATTCAAGTCTCCGTGTCATTATTTCTTGGTATTAGAGGTAATGAATGCTTTACTTTGAATGAAGGGGTCCACCGAGTATCATTAGGATGTTTAAAGAAATTCATCGAATGAGTTTAAAAAACGCAAACTGCATCGCAAGGATACATGAGAGTTTTTCAATATCAAACAGTTACATTTACTAAGAATCATCTTTGACAAAATTGTATTTTCTGAAGATGCATGTAATCATGTTTAATTGTGTTTACTAGTGTGTGAGGTCAGCCGTGTTTGTGCCAGAATTGTAACGTCCTGCCTGTGAGCAGCGTGTATATTGAGAAGTCTGCACAGACCAGTGCGATCTGTGCAGTGCTTTCTGTGTGTGAAAGTAATGATAGACTTAAAAATCAGAATAGAAAATGTGTGAGAGCCACCCCCCCCCCCCCCCCAAGCATAACCAGACTTGGACTCTTTATTTATTTATTATTTATTAACAGTTTCTTATATAGCGCAGCAAATTCCGTTGCGCTTTACAATTTGAAATAACAATAACAAACTGGGTGATAACAAACAGTCATAGAGGTAGGAAGGCCCTGCTCGCAAGCTTACAATCTATAGGGAAATAGCACCTTTCCTTGTGTACATATGCCTATCTATTGCATAGAATGAGAAGACATGTGAGAATATGTGTGGACTGTACAGAGTGGATGCAATTTGATAGGAAGGTTTATGAAAGTTATCTGGGCGGTTCTGGAATTTGATACGCTTGCCTAAAGAGGTGAGTTTTCAGGGAACGCTTGAAGGTTTGGAGACTAGAGGAGAGTCTTATTGTGCGTGGTAGGGCGTTCCACAGAGTGGGTGCAGACTCTTTGAGCTGGTCCTGGTACAAAGAATACGGGAAAAAAAATGTGTAGGGGTCACCCATATTTTTAGAACCAGCAGGGGCCACACTTGACAGGGTCACCCCAGCCAATGCATTAACCCCCCCTACTAAGCAGCCCAGGCCGAGGATTCCTGAGGAAGCTTGGATTCATCCAATAAAGGAAAGTCTGTGACTGATTTGATATTGTGGTTTACAGCAAATTTTGGGCACAGTTACTTGACTTTACAACACGTGTATTTATTAGAGATGAGCGCCTGAAATTTTTCGGGTTTTGTGTTTTGGTTTTGGGTTCGGTTCCGCGGCCGTGTTTTGGGTTCGACCGCGTTTTGGCAAAACCTCACCGAATTTTTTTTGTCGGATTCGGGTGTGTTTTGGATTCGGGTGTTTTTTTCAAAAAACCCTAAAAAACAGCTTAAATCATAGAATTTGGGGGTCATTTTGATCCCAAAGTATTATTAACCTCAAAAACCATAATTTCCACTCATTTCAGTCTATTCTGAATACCTCACACCTCACAATATTATTTTTAGTCCTAAAATTTGCACCGAGGTCGCTGTGTGAGTAAGATAAGCGACCCTAGTGGCCGACACAAACACCGGGCCCATCTAGGAGTGGCACTGCAGTGTCACGCAGGATGTCCCTTCCAAAAAACCCTCCCCAAACAGCACATGACGCAAAGAAAAAAAGAGGCGCAATGAGGTAGCTGTGTGAGTAAGATTAGCGACCCTAGTGGCCGACACAAACACCGGGCCCATCTAGGAGTGGCACTGCAGTGTCACGCAGGATGTCCCTTCCAAAAAATCCTCCCCAAACAGCACATGACGCAAAGAAAAAAAGAGGCGCAATGAGGTAGCTGACTGTGTGAGTAAGATAAGCGACCCTAGTGGCCGACACAAACACCGGGCCCATCTAGGAGTGTCACTGCAGTGTCACGCAGGATGTCCCTTCCAAAAAAACCTCCCCAAACAGCACATGACGCAAAGAAAAAAAGAGGCGCAATGAGGTAGCTGACTGTGTGAGTAAGATAAGCGACCCTAGTGGCCGACACAAACACCGGGCCCATCTAGGAGTGGCACTGCAGTGTCACGCAGGATGTCCCTTCCAAAAAACCCTCCCCAAACAGCACATGACGCAAAGAAAAAAAGAGGCGCAATGAGGTAGCTGACTGTGTGAGTAAGATAAGCGACCCTAGTGGCCGACACAAACACCGGGCCCATCTAGGAGTGGCACTGCAGTGTCACGCAGGATGGCCCTTCCAAAAAACCCTCCCCAAACAGCACATGACGCAAAGAAAAAAAGAGGCGCAATGAGGTAGCTGACTGTGTGAGTAAGATAAGCGACCCTAGTGGCCGACACAAACACCGGGCCCATCTAGGAGTGGCACTGCAGTGTCACGCAGGATGTCCCTTCCAAAAACCCTCCCCAAACAGCACATGACGCAAAGAAAAAAAGAGGCGCAATGAGGTAGCTGACTGTGTGAGTAAGATAAGCGACCCTAGTGGCCGACACAAACACCGGGCCCATCTAGGAGTGGCACTGCAGTGTCACGCAGGATGTCCCTTCCAAAAAACCCTCCCCAAACAGCACATGACGCAAAGAAAAAAAGAGTCGCAATGAGGTAGCTGACTGTGTGAGTAAGATAAGCGACCCTAGTGGCCGACACAAACACCGGGCCCATCTAGGAGTGGCACTGCAGTGTCACGCAGGATGGCCCTTACAAAAAACCCTCCCCAAACAGCACATGACGCAAAGAAAAAAAAAGGCGCAATGAGGTAGCTGACTGTGTGAGTAAGATAAGCGACCCTAGTGGCCGACACAAACACCGGGCCCATCTAGGAGTGGCACTGCAGTGTCACGCAGGATGTCCCTTCCAAAAAACCCTCCCCAAACAGCACATGACGCAAAGAAAAAAAGAGGCGCAATGAGGTAGCTGACTGTGTGAGTAAGATAAGCGACCCTAGTGGCCGACACAAACACCGGGCCCATCTAGGAGTGGCACTGCAGTGTCACGCAGGATGGCCCTTCCAAAAAACCCTCCCCAAACAGCACATGACGCAAAGAAAAATAAAAGAAAAAGAGGTGCAAGATGGAATTGTCCTTGGGCCCTCCCACCCACCCTTATGTTGTATAAACAGGACATGCACACTTTAACCAACCCATCATTTCAGTGACAGGGTCTGCCACACGACTGTGACTGATATGACGGGTTGGTTTGGACCCCCCCCAAAAAAGAAGCAATTAATCTCTCCTTGCACAAACTGGCTCTACAGAGGCAAGATGTCCACCTCATCATCATCCTCCGATATATCACCGTGTACATCCCCCTCCTCACAGATTATCAATTCGTCCCCACTGGAATCCACCATCTCAGCTCCCTGTGTACTTTGTGGAGGCAATTGCTGCTGGTCAATGTCTCCGCGGAGGAATTGATTATAATTAATTTTAATGAACATCATCTTCTCCACATTTTCTGGATGTAACCTCGTACGCCGATTGCTGACAAGGTGAGCGGCGGCACTAAACACTCTTTCGGAGTACACACTTGTGGGAGGGCAACTTAGGTAGAATAAAGCCAGTTTGTGCAAGGGCCTCCAAATTGCCTCTTTTTCCTGCCAGTATAAGTACGGACTGTGTGACGTGCCTACTTGGATGCGGTCACTCATATAATCCTTCACCATTCTTTCAATGTTGAGAGAATCATATGCAGTGACAGTAGACGACATGTCCGTAATCGTTGTCAGGTCCTTCAGTCCGGACCAGATGTCAGCATCAGCAGTCGCTCCAGACTGCCCTGCATCACCGCCAGCGGGTGGGCTCGGAATTCTGAGCCTTTTCCTCGCACCCCCAGTTGCGGGAGAATGTGAAGGAGGAGATGTTGACAGGTCGCGTTCCGCTTGACTTGACAATTTTCTCACCAGCAGGTCTTTCAACCCCAGCAGACTTGTGTCTGCCGGAAAGAGAGATCCAAGGTAGGCTTTAAATCTAGGATCGAGCACGGTGGCCAAAATGTAGTGCTCTGATTTCAACAGATTGACCACCCGTGAATCCTTGTTAAGCGAATTAAGGGCTCCATCCACAAGTCCCACATGCCTAGCGGAATCGCTCCGTGTTAGCTCCTCCTTCAATGTCTCCAGCTTCTTCTGCAAAAGCCTGATGAGGGGAATGACCTGACTCAGGCTGGCAGTGTCTGAACTGACTTCACGTGTGGCAAGTTCAAAGGGCATCAGAACCTTGCACAACGTTGAAATCATTCTCCACTGCGCTTGAGACAGGTGCATTCCACCTCCTATATCGTGCTCAATTGTATAGGCTTGAATGGCCTTTTGCTGCTCCTCCAACCTCTGAAGCATATAGAGGGTTGAATTCCACCTCGTTACCACTTCTTGCTTCAGATGATGGCAGGGCAGGTTCAGTAGTTTTTGGTGGTGCTCCAGTCTTCTGTACGTGGTGCCTGTACGCCGAAAGTGTCCCGCAATTCTTCTGGCCACCGACAGCATCTCTTGCACGCCCCTGTCGTTTTTTAAAAAATTCTGCACCACCAAATTCAAGGTATGTGCAAAACATGGGACGTGCTGGAATTTGCCCATATTTAATGCACACACAATATTGCTGGCTTTGTCCGATGCCACAAATCCACAGGAGAGTCCAATTGGGGTAAGCCATTCCGCGATGATCTTCCTCAGTTGCCGTAAGAGGTTTTCAGCTGTGTGCGTATTCTGGAAAGCGGTGATACAAAGCGTAGCCTGCCTAGGAAAGAGTTGGCGTTTGCGAGATGCTGCTACTGGTGCCGCCGCTGCTGTTCTTGCGGCGGGAGTCCATACATCTACCCAGTGGGCTGTCACAGTCATATAGTCCTGACCCTGCCCTGCTCCACTTGTCCACATGTCCGTGGTTAAGTGGACATTGGGTCCAGCTGCATTTTTTAGGACACTGGTGAGTCTTTTTCTGAGGTCCGTGTACATTTTCGGTATCGCCTGCCTAGAGAAGTGGAACCTAGATGGTATTTGGTAACGGGGGCACACTGCCTCAATAAATTGTCTAGTTCCCTGTGAACTAACGGCGGATACCGGACGCACGTCTAACACCAACATAGTTGTCAAGGCCTCAGTTATCCGCTTTGCAGCAGGATGACTGCTGTGATATTTCATCTTCCTCGCAAAGGACTGTTGAACAGTCAATTGCTTACTGGAAGTAGTACAAGTGGGCTTACGACTTCCCCTCTGGGATGACCATCGACTCCCAGCAGCAACAACAGCAGCGCCAGCAGCAGTAGGCGTTACACGCAAGGATGCATCGGAGGAATCTCAGGCAGGAGAGGACTCGTCAGAATTGCCAGTGACATGGCCTGCAGGACTATTGGCATTCCTGGGGAAGGAGGAAATTGACACTGAGGGAGTTGGTGGGGTGGTTTGCGTGAGCTTGGTTACAAGAGGAAGGGATTTACTGGTCAGTGGACTGCTTCCGCTGTCACCCAAAGTTTTTGAACTTGTCACTGACTTATTATGAATGCGCTGCAGGTGACGTATAAGGGAGGATGTTCCGAGGTGGTTAACGTCCTTACCCCTACTTATTACAGCTTGACAAAGGGAACACACGGCTTGACACCTGTTGTCCGCATTTCTGTTGAAATAGTTCCACACCGAAAAGCTGATTTTTTTGGTATTTTCACCAGGCATGTCAACGGCCATATTCCTCCCACGGACAACAGGTGTCTCCCCGGGTGCCTGACTTAAACAAACCACCTCACCATCAGAATCCTCCTGGTCAATTTCCTCCCCAGCGCCAGCAACACCCATATCCTCCTCATCCTGGTGTACTTCAACACTGACATCTTCAATCTGACTATCAGGAACTGGACTGCGGGTGCTCCTTCCAGCACTTGCAGGGGGCGTGCAAATGGTGGAAGGCGCATGCTCTTCACGTCCAGTGTTGGGAAGGTCAGGCATCGCAACCGACACAATTGGACTCTCCTTGTGGATTTGGGATTTCGAAGAACGCACAGTTCTTTGCGGTGCTACTGCTTTTGCCAGCTTGAGTCTTTTCATTTTTCTAGCGAGAGGCTGAGTGCCTCCATCCTCATGTGAAGCTGAACCACTAGCCATGAACATAGGCCAGGGCCTCAGCCGTTCCTTGCCACTCCGTGTGGTAAATGGCATATTGGCAAGTTTACGCTTCTCCTCCGACAATTTTATTTTAGGTTTTGGAGTCCTTTTTTTACTGATATTTGGTGTTTTGGATTTGACATGCTCTGTACTATGACATTGGGCATCGGCCTTGGCAGACGACGTTGCTGGCATTTCATCGTCTCGGCCATGACTAGTGGCAGCAGCTTCAGCACGAGGTGGAAGTGGATCTTGATCTTTCCCTAATTTTGGAACCTCAACATTTTTGTTTTCCGTATTTTAATAGGCACAACTAAAAGGCACCTCAGGTAAACAATGGAGATGGATGGATACTAGTATACAATTATGAATGGACTGCCGAGTGCCGACACAGAGGTAGCTACAGCCGTGGACTACCGTACTGTACTGTGTCTGCTGCTAATATAGACTGGATGATAATGAGATGTAGTATGTATGTATAAAGAAGAAAGAAAAAAAAACCACGGGTAGGTGGTATACAATTATGGACGGACTGCCGAGTGCCGACACAGAGGTAGCTACAGCCGTGGACTACCGTACTGTACTGTGTCTGCTGCTAATATAGACTGGATGATAATGAGATGTAGTATGTATAAAGAAGAAAGAAAAAAAAACCACGGGTAGGTGGTATACAATTATGGACGGACTGCCGAGTGCCGACACAGAGGTAGCTACAGCTGTGGACTACCGTACTGTACTGTGTCTGCTGCTAATATAGACTGGATGATAATGAGATGTAGTATGTATAAAGAAGAAAGAAAAAAAAACCACGGGTAGGTGGTATACAATTATGGATGGACTGCCGAGTGCCGACACAGAGGTAGCTACAGCCGTGGACTACCGTACTGTACTGTGTCTGCTGCTAATATAGACTGGTTGATAATGAGATGTAGTATGTATGTATAAAGAAGAAAGAAAAAAAAACCACGGGTAGGTGGTATACAATTATGGACGGACTGCCGAGTGCCGACACAGAGGTAGCTACAGCCGTGGACTACCGTACTGTACTGTGTCTGCTGCTAATATAGACTGGATGATAATGAGATGTAGTATGTATAAAGAAGAAAGAAAAAAAAAACCACGGGTAGGTGGTATACAATTATGGATGGACTGCCGAGTGCCGACACAGAGGTAGCTACAGCCGTGAACTACCGTACTGTGTCTGCTGCGACTGGATGATAAATAATGATATAAAAAATATATATATATCACTACTGCAGCCGGACAGGTATATATTATATAATGACGGACCTGCTGGACACTGTCTGTCAGCAGAATGAGTTTTTTATAGAATAAAAAAAAAAACACCACACAAGTCACACGACGAGTGTTTAACTTTTTCAGGCAATCACAATATAGTATACTATACTGGTGGTCAGTGTGGTCAGGTCACTGGTCAGTCACACTGGCAGTGGCACTCCTGCCTGCAGCAAAAGTGTGCACTGTTTAATTTTAATAATATATATGTACTCCTGGCTCCTGCTATAACCTATAACTGCTCCCCAGTCTCCCCCACAATTAAGCTGTGTGAGCACAGTCAGATATTATACATAGATGATGCAGCACACTGGGCTGAGCACAGATATGGTATGTGACTGAGTCACTGTGTATCGTTTTTTTCAGGCAGAGAACGGATTATATTAAATAAAACTGCACTGGTGGTCACTCTCACTGGTCAGTGGTCAGTCACTAGTAAACTCTGCACTCTCTAGTACTCCTAAGCTCCAGTAAATCAAGTGTCTCTGTCTCAATCTCACTCTCTCTCTTCTAATCTAAATGGAGAGGACGCCAGCCACGTCCTCTCCCTATCAATCTCAATGCACGTGTGAAAATGGCGGCGACGCACGGCTCCTTATATAGAATCCGAGTCTCTCGATAGAATCCGAGCCTCGCGAGAATCCGACAGCGTCATGATGACGCTCGGGCGCGCTCGGGTTAACCGAGCAAGGCGGGAAGATCCGAGTCGCTCGGACCCGTGTAAAAAAACATGAAGTTCGGGCGGGTTCGGATTCCGAGGAACCGAACCCGCTCATCTCTAGTATTTATAGTGTGAAAAGAAAAAAATTACACACGGGTAATTTTACTAAGATGGGAGTTCTATTTAAGATTGGATGTTGCCCATAGCAACCAATCAGATTTTACTTCTCATTTTCTCATACGTCCTAGAGGATGCTGGGGTCCATTTCATGACCATGGGGTATAGACGGTTCCGCAGGAGCCATGGGCACTTTAAGACTTTTCAAGGGTGTGAACTGGCTCCTTCCTCCATGCCCCTCCTCCAGACTTCAGTTTTAGAAATGTGACTGGATGCACTCCAGAGGAGCTCTACTGAGTTTCTCTGAAAAGACTTATGTTAAGTTTTTTATTTTCAGGAAGAACTGCTGGCAACAGCCTCCCTGCTTTGTGGGACTGAGGGGGCAGAAGTAGGAACCAACTTCCTAAAGAGTTTCATGGCTCTGCTTCTGTCTGACAGGACACCATTAGCTCCTGAAGGGAACTGAACGCTAGCCGTGCCTAGATGCTCACTCCCACAGCACGCCGTCACCCCCCTCACAGAGCCAGAAGTCAGAAGACAGGTGAGTATTAGAAGACAGATCTTCAATCAAGAAAGTGACGGCTAAAGGTACCACGCAGCTGTCAGGAGCGCAGCGCGCCATGTTACCCACACATACACAAACAATGCAGGGCGCGGGGGGGGGGGGGGGGGGGGGGCGCCCTGGGCAGCATGAGACCTATGAAAACTGGCATAAATAAGGGGCATAAGTTGCTGAGGCACAGTCCTACCCCTGCCAGTATAAAAAATTACCTCATAAAAGCTGAGGAGAAACACACCATTGAAGAGTGTAGCTTCCTCCTCAGGCAGCCAGCACACTGCTCAGCGCCATTTTCTCTCTCTCCTCAGGCTGCAGAGACAGCACTGGTCCTCCTCCACGACTGAACAAGTATCAGGGTGTAAAACAGGGGGGACCACAGTGAATTTGGTGCTATATAATTGTGTGATTAACATTATAAAAGCGCTGCATGTCAGTGGGCATTTTGTGTTCACAGACATTGTGTTACTGGCGCTGGGTTGTGAACTGGCAAATCCTATCTGTGTCCCTCTGACAGATTTAACTGTGGGTCTGTCCCCTATAAGTCCCGGAGTGTCTGTGGTGTGGTTGTGCACGTGTGTGACATGTCTGTGACAGGGAATCTCTTCCTCTGTGGAAGACATGTTAGAGACACAGAGGTATAATATGACACCAAGAGCCTGACTGGGTGAAAGGTTACATGATAGTGTGAAACACTACTGAATCTCATACAGAAAACTGAATATAATCTGTTGAAGTTGTGATTATTAATAGTTCTGCCTTTCATCCACAGGGACCCCTCTGGGTCACATACAAATTTGCACAACTGATACCAACATGGACTGTTTCCTGTGTCGACACTAGTGATTCCAGGGGAATAGGTCCTAAGTTAGCAAAAAAGCATTCAAAACATGTTTTAGCTATAAAGGTGGTGTTAGAAGTTACGAAGCCCCTCTTTTACCACAAGGAGAGGGTTTACTTTAGTAAAGAAGTATTGTAATTTTCCCTCCACCTCAGGAGTTGAACAGTCTCTTGGTGGGAGTCTGATTTAACCTGAAAATAAATTTCAGATTCCCAAAAGGAATTCAGGCAGCTTAACTTTTTCCAAAAGGTGGGAGTCACCCCGCATTTTAGACAGGGCCCTGTCATAAAAGAGAAAAGGTGTTTCTCCCTGCGCCTGGAATGGCTTCACTTAAGGAGCCGACAGGCGCAAGTGAGTGAGGTGATCTATTGATGTGGCAAATGTGACACTACTCAGGCCTACCATTGTCTGTGCGTGGGTGAGTAGTGCTATTGAGAAGTGGTCAGAAAACTTGTCATTAGACATTGACACAATAGATGGAGACGAGATACTCCTAACATTAGGTCATATCAAAGACGCTGCTGCGTACATACTAGAAACCATGAAATATATTGGTCTCTTGGGATCAAGAACCACTACCATGGCAGTATCGGCTCGGAGGGCGTTGTGGATTCGCCAGTGGAATGCTGATGCAGATTCCAAAAGAAATATGGAGGCACTCCCGTATAAAGGTGAGGACTTGTTTGGTGATGGGCTGGATGCGTTAGTCTCGGCAGCAACCGCAGGTAAGTCGACATTCTAGCCTTACGTTCCTACACGAGCGAAAAAGACACATCACTCTCACATGCAGTCCTTTCGGCCAACAATACAAAAAGGCCAAAGGTTCCCCCTTTTTTGCAGGTAGGGGAATGGGAAAAGGAAAGAAATCCGCAGTGTCTCCCGGATTGCAGGAGCAGAAGTCCACCCCTGCTTCTGACAAATCTGCAGCATGATGCTGGGGCTCCCTTGCGGGAGTACGCTTGGGTGGAAGCACGTTTGAAACTTTTCAGTTAAATCTGGATTCAATCTGGCCTGGACCCATGGGTCTTACAAATAGTGTCCCATGGGTACAAACTAGAGTTTTAAGACGTCCCCCCATGCCAATTTTTCAAATCGACCTTGCCAGCTTCTCTTCCAGAATGAGAGGCAGTAACAACGGCAATTCAAAAATTATGTCAGGATCAGGTCATTGTCCTGGTACCCTTGTCACAGCAAGGAGGTTTTTATTCAAGCCTCTTCGTAGTTCCGAAGCCGGACGGCTCGGTCAGACAGATTTTAAACCTGAAAAATCTGAATCTCTACCTGAAAAGGTTCAAGTTCAAGATGGAATCCCTGAGGGTAGTGATTTCCAGTCTGGAGGAGGGGGACTTCATGGTGTCAGTAGACATAAAGGATGCTTACTTGCATGTTCCCATTTATCCTCCTCACCAAGCTTATCTGAGATTCGCAGTACAGGATTGCGATTACCAGTTCCAGACGTTGCCGTTCGGACTCTCCACGGCACCGAGGGTATTCACCAAAGTGATGGCGGAGATGATGGTCCGCCTTCGTCAAAAAGGAGTCAATATAATTCCTTATCTGGACAATCTACTGAAAAAAGCGAGATCCAGGGAACAGTTGGTGCAGAACATCGCACTCTCCCTGTCAATACTCCAACAACACGGTTGGATCATGAATTTTCCAAAGTCGCAGTTGGAACCGATGATAAGATTGTCCTTTTTAGGGATGATTCTGGACACAGAAGTACGGAGAGTATTTCTTCCAGTGGAAAAGGCTCTGGAAATCCAGAAAATGGTCAAACAATTATTGAAACCAACAAGCGTGTCGATCCATCAATGCATTCGGTTGTTGGGGAAAATGGTAGCGGCCTACAAGGCCATACAGTTTGGCTGATTTCATGCCAGAGTATTCCAGTGGGACCTGTTGGACAAGTGGTCCAGATCCCACCTACACATGCACTGGAATAATCCTGTCCCCCAAAGCCAGGATTTCGCTCCAGTGGTGGCTACACAGTTCTCACCTACTAGAGGGACGCAGTTTTGGGATTCCCGACTGTGTCCTAATAACCACGGATGCAAGTCTCCGAGACTGGGGAGCTGTCACACAGGGGGAAAGCCTGCCTTCACATAAACGTTCTGGAATTGAGAGCCATTTACAACGGCCTTCTACAAGCGGTACATCTTCTTCAAGATCATCCCGTGCAGATCCAGTCGGACAATGTAACAGCAGTCGCGTACATAAACAGGCAAGGCGGAACGAAAAGAAGAGCGGCAATGGCAGAGGTGACAAGGATTCTCCTCTGGGTAGAAAGACATGTAAGAGCTCTGTCAGCAATTTTCATTCTGGGAGTTGACAACTGGGAAGCAGACTTCCTCAGCAGACACGAACTCCATACAGGAGAGTGGGGCCTCCACCAAGAAGTCTTCGCAGAGGTGACAAGTATTTGGGGAGTTCCTCAAGTAGACATGATGGTATCTCGTCTAAACAAGAAGCTTCAGAGATATTGTTCCAGGTCGAGGGACCCTCAAGAAATAGCAGTGGATGCACTGGTGACCCAGTGGATGTTTCGGTCGGTATATGTTTTCCCTCCACTTCCCGCCCGTGCTGGAGCTTTGGTATAAACCCCATGGTCATGAAATGGACCCCAGCATCCTCTAGGACGTATGAGAAAACAGGATTTTAATACCTACCGGTAAATCTTTTTCTCCTAGTCCGTAGAGGATGCTGGGCGCCCGACCCAGTGCATACTTTACCTGCAGTTTTGTTCAGTTAGTTACACAAGTGTGTTACATTTGTTTTCAGCATGTTGCTGTAAATGGTTCATGCCTGTTGGCGTGTGTTATGTTGAATGCCATGTTGTGCGGCATGGTTGAGGTGTGAGCTGGAATGAATCTCACCATTAGTATAAAAGTAAATCCTTTCCTCGGAATGTCCATCTCCCTGGGCACAGCTCCTATAACTGATGTCTGGAGGAGCGGCATGGAGGGAGGAGCCTGTTAACACCCTTGAAAAGTCTTAAAGTGCCATGGCTCCTGTGGAACCGTCTATACCCCATGGTCATGAAATGGACCCCAGCATCCTCTACAGACTAGGAGAAAAGGATTTACCGGTAGGTATTAAAATCATGTTTATCTAGCACCTTCTAGAATATAATACCTGGAATCAGATTGGTTGCTATGGGCAACATCCCATCTTAAATAGAACTCTCATCTTAGTAAATTTACCCCACAGTTCTCATTATCAGGGTTCTAGCAACAGAAATTGGGACAAAAAGGTGTGGAAAAAAAGTAGACAAAATTCTATTTCAC
The DNA here is from genome assembly GCF_028390025.1 of Pseudophryne corroboree. Taxonomy (NCBI): domain Eukaryota; kingdom Metazoa; phylum Chordata; class Amphibia; order Anura; family Myobatrachidae; genus Pseudophryne; species Pseudophryne corroboree. Next base: position 85,753,718 of record NC_086445.1, read on the forward strand.
CCCACAAAATTACTGAATTAACTTTGCTCTGCATTTTCCAGTGATGCCAACCAAGGAGCTGATTCATAGACGGATGCCGGACTGTTTCGGACGCAGCTGTCCGTTGTTTTTTTTTTTTTTAACCGAGTCTGTGCCAGAGCCACAGTTTGCGAAACTGCTGCGGATCTGTGCACAGTGTAGGGGAACCCGCAGCATAATAGGCCAGGTGCTGCTTTTGGGGAAGGTGACTGGGACTATTGCACAAAATGAAGGCATGTTGCCTCCATTTTAGTGACTGTGTATTCTGGCCTCGGAAGCAGAGATGTGGTGGTCATGACGAGTAACCTTAGTGGTATTCAGATGAATGATGGTCACTCAGTAGATCCTAGGCTGCATCTTCACAGAAGCCGGCAGTGGGTGTCTTTTACTTAAGACACGTCCTCCAGCTTTACTCTACTTTCGCACAACTGCTGCATACTGTACAAAGACTCAGCCGCTGTGCTATAGTGTCCACTGGCGGGTTGCTGGTAGTGCCGGATATCTCACTAGGCATGTGAGGCACGTGCCTATGGCCGGCACCTGTTGGGGGCGGCAAGGCAGTCCTCCCCTTGCATCGGAGCAACGGCACTGCAGGTCCCGTCCTCCCCGCATTAGAGCAGCAGCACGACACAGCAGTCCCCCCCCCCCCGCGCTACCCCACAACAGAAGACTGGCACTGCAGTCATCGCCCTCCACCTGCATCAGAGCATCAGCACGGCACGGCAGTCTCCCCCCCTCCCCCCCACTGCCCTGCAACAGAGGAGCGGCATGGTTTGGGGTCGGCAAGGCATTCACCCCTTGCATTGGAGCAACAGCACGGCTGTCCCCATCCTCCCCCCCCGCATCAGAGCGGCAGCACTGCAGTCTCTCCCCCTCGCTACTCCACAACAGAGGAGCGGCACATCAGTCCCTGTCATGCCCCCCCCCCACACCCCCATCATGCATCAGAGCTGTGACGGATGGACAAGCGGGTTGGGAGGAAAGGCAGTGAGTAATTGTGCTGGGTGGTGTGTGTGTGTGTGTGTGTGTGTGTGTGTGTGTGTGGTTGCAACATCATTGTGCCTAGGGGTGGCCTGACCCCTAAATCCGGCTCTGGTTGCCGGCCGATCTCTGACTTTTTTTTAAAGGGACAATCACTTACAAGGCATGGTTTTGCTTTTTAAGTAATTGTGCTAGATTGGCTGGCAACCCGCACCTCTGGCGATCTCGGATTACATTACACCCCGCCTCATCTCTGAATCTGCCTCCTAGTGCCAAGACAATTTTTATTCCATTACAGAGAAAATGACTAACTTTTCAAAACATTTTAGCCTACAATATCAGAAGAAGTCATTAAAAGTCTAATCAATTAACTGAAAGTGCTGAATGAACTACAAGTTTACTCTGAGCTTTGGAGAAAGCACAGATCCTACTGCACTGTTCAATGTCTGAGCGTCTGTTATCATTTTTTTCCCCATTACAAAGCATTTTAAGAACTGTATAAGTTAATTGCTCGGATATTGAACTGAGCTTAATAAGGCTGGCCACCTAAATGCTTTCCATAATTTAAAATTGTTGTTTGTCTAATATTCAATTGCCTGGCTCCACGCTTCCTGTCTGTTCATAGGGAAGACATGCTAATTACCTAAACTTGTACCTTGCAGTGTGCTCAAGTTTATTCATGCTGCCAGACTGCATTCCCTAACACAACAATGAGATGCACAAGCCACATAGTTTTATGTGATGGTCAAATACCTATTTCTGTTGGATGGGATTAATCACATGATTAAAATGACACCGTTTTACACGGTGTTCTGACTTCTAATCTATGCACCCATTCTCATTATATTGTTATGCACACACCAAAATGCTTACATGTCGGATTGGGTAGCATTAATTACAGTGAGTGTCATTAGTAGAAGACACTGAAGATAAAACTGAAAAACTGACCACATTAGACTTTAATGCTGAAACAAAACGTAATTCCAAGGAGTTTGTGTTATCCTTTTTGTGCAAATTACCCAATGAATCGGGTGCATGGGAACCTCAGTATAAATCAAGTTGTTGTAATATCCTGTAGTGTGTAACGGGGGTCATTCTGAGTTGATCGCTCGCTAGCAGTTTTTAGCAGCCGTGAAAACGCTATGCCGCCGCCCACTGGGAGTGCATTTTAGCTTAGCAGAAGTGCAAACGTTTTAATCGCAGAGCGCCTGCAAAAATTTTTTGTGTAGTTTCAGAGTAGCTCAAAACATACTCAGCGCTTACGATCACTTCAGAATATTCAGTTCCGGATTTGACGTCACACACCCGCCCAGCGTTCGCCCAGCCACGCCTGCATTTTTACTGGCACACCTGCGTTTTTCCAAACACTCCCTGAAAACGGTCAGTTGCCGCCCAGAAACGCCCACTTCATGTCAATCACTCTGCGGCTAGGGCGACTGAAATGCATCGCTAGACCCTGTTCAAAACTGCATTGTTCGTTGTGCCCGTACATCAAGCGTGCGCATTGCGCCGCATACGCATGCGCAGAACTGCCATTTTTTAGCCTGATCGCTGTGCTGCGAACAAATGCAGGTAGCGATCAACTTGGATTGACCCCCAACATGCCATCATTTAGTTCAAAAATATTATAAATCAAATGCACCAAGACGTCTCTTGTTCATGGCGTATAATCAATACTTATGTATCAATACTAATGTATTTGAATAATCCCTCTAATCCAGATTAATTTAAAAACAACCCACAATAATGCACTCTGTTTAGACAAGCTAGTTCTAGGACTGAGACGTCCTCATTCTTTTTCTCTGGATGCTGTAACACCGCCAGTGATTTCTTATACACCACTATTAGTGCACCATTACTCGCACAATCGACACTCGCATTGGCCCTATGGTAGGTGCAGTGTCTCTGTCTGACCAAGGCCTCCTATGGCTGCTGCTGTGCGTCTGGGAACACAGGGGCAGATTTATTAAGCCTGGTGAAGTGATAAAGTGAAAGGAGATAATGCACCAGCCAATCAGATCCTAACTTCAATGTCACAGGCTGGGTTTGAAAAATGACAGTTAGGAGATGACTGGCTGCTGCGTTATCACCTTCCACTTTATCACTTCACCAGGCTTAATAAATCTGCCCCACAGTCGCTATCGCTGACATGCCAGCAACATTCCCAGCAGGAGACAGACTTTTTTTCCGTTCACTTCTAGCCACCTCCCAGTTACCGCCCCAGAACGCCCATTACTTTTCCTCCCCAATTCATATTCATGTCTGTCTAGATTGCAACAACACCTTTGTGCAGGGCCAGACTGCCTATCGACAAATGTCAAAAGGGGTGATGGCCTGATAGGCTGGTCAAGCTAAACAGAGAGATGGGCTGGACAAGCAGCACAGCCTCCCAAAGCTCTGCTCGGCCGCCCGACACATTGAAACATGAGCCATTGCATAGCCCCGGTCCGCTCCAGCCTTTGTGCACTGCCACTCACACATGTGCTATTGGTAAAAATCACTCAACTACAGGAACATCAGCATTACGTGACTCAGCCATGTGAGAGATCCTTTATTCTGTAAATGAATAAAAAAGTGCAAACAGAGCAGTACAACTTACAATGTGAAATAGTAAAAAAATAAGGGAATGTTCTCACATTTAGACATACTGTACTTGGTGCTGTCTTAGATGATTTGAAAGACCCCCCGAATTATGGGACCCACCACGGACTCCCGTGTAATCGAGTCATATCCTAGTAAAATGAGATGGATGGATGAGATTACAGTATGTCCTTCTAACTCCACCCCTCAAGGTGCCATGCGTAATAAAGTAATTTGCATCGCCTCTTCTTTGGAAACTCCCGGAGGGCAGATAAAGTGGGTAAGTGTACATCTGGCTGACTTAAATTTGATTTTCAGATCATAATACAGTCCCTGTACATACAGAGTCTGATTCTGAGTCAGGCACAGCAGGGATGTCAGACTCAGCGGAGCAATGTTTTCCATATGTGTATGAGTCTGAGTCGCAATGCGCATGCATCCCCACTAGTGATGAGCGGGTTCGGTTCCTTGGGATCCGAACCCCCCCGAACTTCACCCATTTTTGCACGGTTCCGAGCAGACTCGGATCCTCCCGCCTTGCTCGGTTAACCCAAGCGCGCACAAACGTCATCATCCCGCTGTCGGATTCTCGCGAGATTCGTATTCTATATAAGGAGCCGCGCGTCGCCGCCATTTTTCACTCGTGCATTGGAGATGATAGTGAGAGGACGTGGCTGGTGTTCTCTCAGTTTCTGTGTTCAGCGTGCTGCAAATATCTGTGCTCAGTGTGCTGCAAATATCTGTGCTCAGTGTGCTGCAAATATCTGTGCTCAGTGTGCTGCAAATATCTACGTTCTCTGCCTGAAAAAGGCTCCATATCTGTGCTCAGTGTGCTGCAAATATCTGTGCTCAGTGTGCTTTATTGTGGGGACTGGGGACCACCAGTATTATATAGTAGGAGGACAGCGCAGAGTTTTGCTGACTAGTGACCACCAGTATTATACGTTCTCTGCCTGAAAAACGCTCCATACCTGTGCTGCATTGTCGTATATAGTAGGAGGACAGTGCAAAATTTTGCTGACCAGTAACCACCAGAATTAAATCAGTACGGTACAGTAGTCCACTGCTCTACCGACCTCTGTGTCGTCAAGTATACTATCCATCCATACCTGTGGTGCATTTTAGTTGTGCGCAGTATATATATAGTAGTAGGACAGTGCATAATTTTGCTGACCACCAGTATATAATATATAGCAGTATGGTACAGTAGGCCACTGCTCTACCTACCTCTGTGTCATCAAGTATACTATCCATCCATACCTGTGGTGCATTTAAGTTTCTGTGCGCAGTATATATATAGTAGTAGGACAGTGCATAATTTTGCTGACCACCAGTATATAATATATAGCAGTATGGTACAGTAGGCCACTGCTCTACCTACCTCTGTGTCGTCAAGTATACTATCCATCCATACCTGTGGTGCATTTAAGTTTTTGTGTTCAGTATATATATAGTAGTAGGACAGTGCATAATTTTGCTGACCACCAGTATATAATATATAGCAGTATGGTACAGTAGGTCACTGCTCTACTTACCTCTGTGTCGTAAAGTATACTATCCATACATACCTGTGGTGCATTTAAGTTTTTGTGCGCAGTATATAAATAGTAGTAGGACAGTGTATAATTTTGCTGACCACCAGTATATAATATATAGCAGTACGGTACAGTAGGCCACTGCTCTACCTACCTCTGTGTCATCAAGTATACTATCCATCCATACCTGTGGTGCATTTAAGTTTCTGTGCGCAGTATATATATAGTAGTAGGACAGTGCATAATTTTGCTGACCACCAGTATATAATATATAGCAGTACGGTACAGTAGGACACGGCTCTACCTATCTCTGTGTCGTCAAGTATACTATCCATCCATACCTTTGGTGCATTTAAGTTTTTGTGCGCAGTATATAAATAGTAGTAGGCCATTGCTATTGATATATTACTGGCATATAATTCCACACATTAAAAAATGGAGAACAAAAATGTGAAGGGTAAAATAGGGAAAGATCAAGATCCAGTTCCACCTCGTGCTGAAGCTGCTGCCACTAGTCATGGTCGAGACGATGAAATGCCATCAACGTCGTCTGCCAAGGCCGATGCCCAATGTCATAGTAGATTGCATGTAAAATACAAAAAACAAAAGTTCAGTAAAATGACCCAAAAATCTAAATTAAAAGAGTCTGAGGAGAAGCGTAAACTTGCCAATATGCCATTTACGACACAGAGTAGCAAGGAACGGCTGAGGCCCTGGCCTATGTTCATGGCTAGTGGTTCAGCTTCACATGAGGATGGAAGCACTCATCCTCCTGCTAGAAAATTTAAAAGAGTTAAGATGGCAAAAGCACAGCAAAGAACTGTGCGTTCTTCTAAATCACAAATCCCCAAGGAGAGTCCTTGTGTCGGTTGCGATGCCTGACCTTCCCAACACTGGACGGGAAGAGGTGGCACCTTCCACCATTTGTACGCCCCCTGCAAGTGCTGGAAGGAGCACCTGCAGTCCAGTTCCTGATAGTCAAATTGAAGATGTCACTGTTGAAGTACACCAGGATGAGGATATGGGTGTTGCTGGCGCTGGGGAGGAAATTGACAAGGAGGATTCTGATGGTGAGGTGGTTTGTTTAAGTCAGGCACCCGGGGAGACACCTGTTGTCCGTGGGACGAATATGGCCATTGACATGCCTGGTCAAATGACAAAAAAAAATCACCTCTTCGGTGTGGAATTATTTCAACAGAAATGCGGACAACTGGTGTCAAGCCGTGTGTTGCCTTTGTCAAGCAATAAGAAGGGGTAAGGACGTTAACCACCTAGGAACATCCTCCCTTATACGTCACCTGGAGCGCATTCATCAAAAGTCATTGACAAGCTCAAAAACTTTGGGTGACAGCGGAAGCAGTCCACTGCCAACTAAATCCCTACCTCTTGTAACCAAGCTCCTGCAAACCACACCACCAACTCCCTCAGTGTCAATTTCCTCCTTAGATAGGAAAGCCAATAGTCCTGCAGGCCATGTCACTGTCAAGTCTGACGAGTCCTCTCCTGCCTGGGATTCCTCCGATGCATCCTTGAGTGTAACGCCTACTGCTGCTGGCGCTGCTGTTGTTGCTGCTGGGAGTCGATCGTCATCCCAGAGGAGAAGTCGGAAGACCACTTGTACTACTTCCAGTAAGCAATTGACTGTCCAACAGTCCTTTGCGAGGAAGATGAAATATCACAGCAGTCATCCTGCTGCAAAGCGGATAACTCAGGCCTTGGCAGCCTGGGTGGTGAAAAACGTGTTTCCGGTATCCACCGTTAATTCACAGGGAACTAGAGAATTGATTGAGGTACTGTGTCCCTGGTACCAACTACCATCTAGGTTCCATTTCTCTAGGCAGGCGATACCGAAAATGTACACAGATGTCAGAAAAAGAGTCACTAGTGTCCTAAAAAATGCAGTTGTACCCAATGTCCACTTAACCACGGACATGTGGACAAGTGGAGCAGGGCAAACTCAGGACTATATGACTGTGACAGCCCACTGGGTAGATGTATTGCCTCCCGCAGCAAGAACAGCAGCAGCGGCACCAGTAGCAGCATCTCGCAAACGCCAACTCGTTCCTAGGCAGGCTACGCTTTGTATCACCGCTTTCCATAAGAGGCACACTGCTGACAACCTCTTACGGAAACTGAGGAACATCATCGCAGAATGGCTTACCCCAATTGGACTCTCCTGGGGATTTGTGACATCGGACAACTCCACCAATATTGTGCGTGCATTACATCTGGGCAAATTCCAGCACGTCCCATGTTTTGCACATACATTTAATTTGGTGGTGCAGAATTATTTAAAAAATGACAGGGACATGCAAGAGATGCTGTCGGTGGCCCGAAGAATTGCGGGCCACTTTCAGCATTCAGCCACCGCGTGCCGAAGACTGGAGCACCAGCAAACACTTCTGAACCTGACCTGCCATCATCTGAAGCAAGAGGTGGTAACGAGGTGGAATTCAACCCTCTATATGCTTCAGAGGATGGAGGAGCAGCAAAAGGCCATTCAAGCCTATACAGCTACCTACGATATAGGTAAAGGAGGGGGAATGCACCTGACTCAAGCGCAGTGGAGAATGATTTCAATGTTGTGCAAGGTTCTGCAATCCTTTGAACTTGCCACACGTGAAGTCAGTTCAGAAACTGCCAGCCTGAGTCAGGTCATTCCCCTCATCAGGCTTTTGCAGAAGAAGCTGGAGAAATTGAAGGAGGAGCTAAAACAGAGCGATTCCGCTAGGCGTGTGGGACTTGTGGATGGAGCCCTTAATTCGCTTATCCAGGATTCACGGGTGGTCAATCTGTTGAAATCAGAGCACTACATTTTGGCCACCGTGCTCGATCCTAGATTTAAAACCTACGTTGTATCTCTCTTTCCGGCAGACACAAGTCTGCAGAGGTTCAAAGACCTGCTGGTGAGAAAATTGTCAAGTCAAGCGGAACGTGACCCGTCAACAGCTCCTCCTTCACATTCTCCCGCAACTGGGGCTGCGAGGAAAAGGCTAAGAATTCCGAGCCCACCCACTGGCGGTGATGCAGGGCAGTCTGGAGCGAGTGCTGACATCTGGTCTGGACTGAAGGACCTGCCAACGATTACTGACATGTCGTCTACTGTCACTGCATATGATTCTGTCACCATTGAAAGAATGGTGGAGGATTATATGAGTGACCGCATCCAAGTAGGCACGTCAGAAAAAGGAAAGGAAAAAGAGGCAATTTGGAGGCCCTTGCAGAAACTGGCTTTATTTTACCTAAGTTGCCCCCCCTCCAGTGTGTACTCCGAAAGAGTGTTTAGTGCAGCCGCTCACCTTGTCAGCAATCGGCGTACGAGGTTACTTCCAGAAAATGTGGAGAAGATGATGTTCATCAAAATGAATTATAATCAATTCCTCCGTGGAGACATTCACCAGCAATTGCCTCCAGAATGTACACAGGGACCTGAGATGGTGGATTCCAGTGGGGACGAATTAATAATCTGTGAGGAGGGGGATGTACACAGTGAAAGGGGTGAGGAATTGGACGATGAGGAGGAGGTGGACATCTTGCCTCTGTAGAGCCAGTTTGTGCAAGGAGAGATTGCTTGCTTCTTTTTTGGTGGGGGCCCAAACCAACCAGTCATTTCAGTCACAGTCGTGTGGCAGACCCTGTCGCTGAAATGATGGGTTTGTTAAAGTGTGCATGTCCTGTTTATGCAACATAAGGGTGGGTGGGAGGGCCCAAGGACAATTCCATCTTGCACCACTTTTTTCTTTCATTTTTCTTTGCATCATGTGCTGTTTGGGGACTATTTTTTGAAGTGCCATCCTGTCTGACACTGCAGTGCCACTCCTAGATGGGCCAGGTGTTTGTGTCGGCCATTTGGGTTGCTTAGCTTAGTCACACAGCTGCCTCATTGCGCCTCTTTTTTTCTTTGCATCATGTGATGTTTGGGGACTATTTTTTTAATCTGCCATCCTGTCTGACACTGCAGTGCCACTCCTAGATTGGCCAGGTGTTTGTGTCGGCCACTTGGGTCGCTTAGCTTAGCCATCCAGCGACCTTGGTGCACCTCTTTTTTCTTTGCTTCATGTGCTGTTTGGGTACTATTTTTTGAAGTGCCATCCTGTCTGACACTGCAATGCCACTCCTAGATGGGCCAAGTGTTTGTGTCGGCCACTTGGGTCGCTTAGCTTAGTCACACAGCTACCTCAATGCACCTCTTTTTTTCTTTGCAGCATGTGCTGTTTGGGCACTATTTTTTTAATCTGCCATCCTGTCTGACACTGGAGGTTCACTCCTAGATGGGCCAGGTGTTTGTGTCGGCCACTTGGGTCGCTTAGCTTAGTCACACAGCTACCTCATTGCGCCTATTTTTTTCTTTGCATCATGTGCTGTTTGGGGACAATTTTTTAATCTGCCATCCTGTCTGACACTGCAGTGCCACTCCTAGATGGGCCAGGTGTTTGTGTCGGCCTCTTGGGTCGCTTAGCTTAGTCACACAGCTACCTCATTGTGCCTCTTTTTTTCTTTGCATCGTGTGCTGTTTGGGGACTATTTTTTTAATCTGCCATCCTGTCTGACACTGCAGTGCCACTCCTAGATGAGCCAGGTGTTTGTGTCGGCCACTTGGGTTACTTAGCTTAGTCATCCAGCAACCTTGGTGCACCTCTTTTTTTCTTTGCATCATGTGCTGTTTGGGGACTATTTTTTGAAGTGCCATCCTGCCTGACACTGCAGTGCCATTCCTAGATGGGCCAGGTGTTTGTGTCGGCCACTTGGGTCGCTGAGCTTAATCATCCAGCGACCTTGGTGCACCTCTTTTTTTCTTTGCATCATGTGCTGTTTGGGTACTATTTTTTTGAAGTGCCATCCTGTCTGACACTGCAGTGCCACTCCTAGATGGACCAGGTGTTTGTGTCGGTCACTTGGGTCGCTTAGCTTAGTCATCCAGCGACCTCGGTGCAAATTTTAGGACTAAAAATAATATTGTTAGGTGTGCGGTGTTCAGAATAGACTGGAAATGAGTGGAAATTATGGTTATTGGGGTTAATAATACTATGGGATCAAAATAACACCCAAATTCTATGATTTAAGCTGTTTTTGAGGGGTTTTTGTAAAAAAACCCGAATCCAAAACACACCCGAATCCGACAAAAAATTTTCAGGGAGGTTTTGCCAAAACGCATCCGAATCCAAAACACGTCCGCGGAACCGAATCCAAAACCAAAACACAAAACCCGAAAAATACCCGGTGCACATTCACTAATCCCCTCTTTGTACAGTGCAAGGTTATGTACCTGTAAGGGTCATTCGTGGGCAATGAATGGGAGGTAACAGGGGATGACTAAATAGATGCACGGAGATGTTGCATTTTATTAGAGTGTCGCAGGCATGTCGCTGATAGAGGTTGGATGCCATATTAAGTCAGATATGCCCAGATGTACCAAGCCTTGGAGAGTGATAAATAGCTCGATGATAAAGTACCAACAAATCAGCTCCTGTCATTTTTCAAGCCTAGCCTGTAACATGGCAGTTAGGAGATGATTGGTTGGGACTTTATCACCGTGCTATTTATCACTCTCCAAGGGTTGATAAATGAGACCCTTATTTTGGAGGCAGTCAATTGACCACCTGTTGGGATCCCGGCAGTCAGGATACCGACGGTGAAATCCCGACACCATCTGAAATACCAGCAGGCGGAGTCCCGACTGCCTTCTGGTTACCGCTCTTGGGTGGTAGTCCTCGCCACCACCCGAGAGCGAATAGGACCCTGTGGTGTCTGAAGGTTGGGGCCTGAAGCGTGGTGAGCAGACATGCTGTGCTCGCCGCCGGGAGCCCGACAGCTGGGATCTCGTACTAATCCCCCTTAATCTGCTCCTGCCATGGAGCTGGTGAAACCTCCGATGGTGCGACCGATGGTGGCGTCTAAGGATGAACCAGGGAAGGGCATTGTAGCGGCATTAACATTAAGTCACAGACACCACTGCATGTGCTGGTAGGAGGAGAAAGGGAACACTCCAAGACTGCAGACGGGCCCCATCCTCTGTGCGGTAGGAAACGCGGCACAGTAGCGACGCAGGTGCCATGTTTCTCTGCATACATGATCGCAGCTGACAGCATATACATGCCCTGAAAACTTGAAAACGGACATGACACATGTGTTTCTGCAGTCTGTGTTTTTCCCCAAATGGTCCCTTTCTGTCAATCACTCTGGAATTAAATCCTCACTGATAACGGAATCACAAATCCACTTTCACACATGCGCAGTCCGCCGATAATCGCTCAATTGCAAAGACATCGGCATAGCTTACAACTCTAAGTCAGGCCCTTATAGCACTTAAGTCAGGCATGTCCAAACTGTGGCCCTCCAGCTGTTGAGAAACTACACATCCCATGCATGCCCTGACACAGCTTTAGCATTCTCTGACAGCAAAACTGTGTCAGCGCATGCTGGGATATGTAGTTTCACAACAGCTGGAGGGCCGCAGTTTAGACATGCCTGGCTTAAGTAGATAATAAGCCAGTGGCCCCAGTGCTCTGATGCAGTATATTGTTAGAACTAAGGGCTTACTGTAATTCAGCTTGGATCACTATTGAGAGAGAAATTGCGATCTTTCTCAATCCTTCTTCTACTAAAAATCACATGTGAGGAGCCGCCCAGAAAGGTAAATGACGCCCAGTGATGAAATCACAAAATTGCAACGCATATGCAGAAATCAAGTGCCATCGACAATTTGCGGTTAACATAGGGCTTCTCAGAATACTGAGAATGCAGTTGCACCGGCGCCATGTTTTTAGTCGCAATCCATTGCAACTGACGTCAGATACACGCCCCGAAAACGGTCATGAACCACCTGTGTTTTTTTTTAACCACTCCCACAGACATCATGTTAACAACCACAAACGGTCACTTCCTGTCTATCATATTGCGATCGCAATTTAGCCATTGCACAGTCTGCCAAAAATCATCCGATTTGTGATTTTTCAAATGAAGCTGAATTAGGCCCTAAAGGTAATGTTGGGTGATCTCTTTATAACATCACAGTTTTCTGACCAGGTACAGTAATCTGTACCCTGTTCCAAGGTGATGACATGCACAGCCAATGTATTCTGTTCGAAAACGCAGCTCCCTTATGGCAGACTTTTCTTTAGGCCTGATTCAGACCTGATAGCTGCTGTGCGTTTTTGCACAGCGGGCGATTATCGAACTATTGTGCATGCACATGCACCGTAATGCGCATGTGCGTCGCCAAACAGCAACAGGATGGTGCAAAAATTCCAATCGCACGGGCGTTCGCAAGGTGATAGACAGGAAGAGGCCATTTGTGGGTGGTAACTGGCCGTTTACTGGGTGTGTCTGAAAAAACGCAGGCATTCCTAAAGCGTTTTCTGGGAGGGTGTGTGACGTCAGCTCCGGACCCGATCAGCCTATTTGTACCACACTGTATGAGTGAGTCCTGGGCTACGCACAGACTGCACAGACTGGAAAAATCATTTGATGGTGAGTGAGTTGCGAACGGATTTGCAGCTGTCCGCTGACTGAGGGACATTTTCGCACGGTGTACACATTCATTCGCACACTTGCACGGGGCGGGTTTTCACTCTCCCTGGGTGGCGACTATCTGACCTCAGGACGACAAAATTTGCAGCACAGCGATCAGTTCTGTATCACCCTCTATGCCATGTACAGCACATTGATGCCATATCTATGGTGTGACAAGGTAATAAGAGTTCCTCATTCAGCTTAATGTTACACTGACAGAATGCATTATCGCTTTAGTAAACAGCAGTCTCCTGGTCAGAATATCTGATATCACTGCATACTTACCTACCTTCTGGCAGGTCGGCTCAGTGGAGGGGCTGGGCAGGACAATGACGAGGGGAGGGGGAGGGGGCGGGGAGGAGGCGGAATGGGGCGTGGTGGAGGGGGTACAAGGGTGGGGTTACATAGTCACAAAGTTTAAGCCACGTCCCCCGCTCTGCTATGCCGCTATAACCGGCATTTTACAGCAGGGGGCGTGACTATGATGACACGATTCAACAAGAATTGCGCCATCGACTGCCTGGACCGCCCACTTTACTCTCAAAGTGGGCGGCCGGGCAGGTGGGAACTGAAAGCAGCATTGGAAGTGAAGAAGCCCGCAGGACGGGTGAAACGCGTTTTCTAGCAAGTCCTATCCTAGTTCCAGCATGACCTATTCCAGTATTCCAGTATGAATCATTTCAACATGAACTAAGGACCTGAGGAGTACATATTGCATCCTGTTATTTAGTAACTGATCCAGGGACCTGGGCAGGGACCGGTACACTTTTCTATCAATTTTCTGGGAATTTCTATACCTACACAGCAATTCAGCAATACGTGATGATTTTTTATTGTTATTACCTTTTATATATTTTTTTTTCTTGGCCCTGAGCAGGGCAGTCCAGGGATCTGGACTATGATTGTCATACCCAGAATAACCATTTAAAGGAAATTCTCAATATCTCTTTTTTCATTTTTTTCTTTTTTCTTCTTCTAAAAATGTTGTTTTTCCTTCTTTTCTTCGGCATTATTACTTTTTGCTCTCTTTAAATCCCAGCATCAAAACCACTATACTCAACAGAATTACCAACAATATTACTGTTATGTGTATGCTGGTTTTTATAGAATAATAGCACTGAGGAGAATATAAATACTTATTTTTCCAAACAGAGTGATCACGGAATATACACAGTATTGCCAGTTAATCTGGCCTATGTTTAATTATTCTTATTCATATATTTTTTTGATGACATTCTGGTTGTGATACCAATTTGATATCTATATATTGGCCCTCATTCCGAGTTGATCGGTCGCAAGGCGAATTTAGCAGAGTTACACACGCTAAGCCGCCGCCTACTGGGAGTGAATCTTAGCTTCTTAAAATTGCGACCGATGTATTCGCAATATTGCGATTACTAACTACTTAGCAGTTTCAGAGTAGCTTCAGACTTACTCTGCCTGTGCGATCATTTCAGTGCTTGTCGTTCCTGGTTGACGTCACAAACACACCCAGCGTTCGCCCAGGCACTCCCACCGTTTCCCCGGCCACTCCTGCGTTTTTTACGGAAACGGTAGCGTTTTCAGCCACACGCCCCTGAAACGCCGTGTTTCCGCCCAGTAACACCCATTTCCTGTCAATCACATTACGATCGCCGGAGCGATGAAAAAGCCGTGAGTAAAATTACTTTCTTCATAGTAAAGTTACTTGGCGCAGTCGCAGTGCGAACATTGCGCATGCGTACTAAGCGGATTTTCACTGCGATGCGATGAAAAATACCGAGCGAACAACTCGGAATGAGGGCCATTGTTCTGAATCAAAGTGACCACGGAATGTATTGCCAGTCAATCTGACCTATACCTAGTTGCTGACAATTTTGATAATTCTGTATTTGATACCAGAGGATATCTGTCATCATTTTTTCACTCAGTCTCTCTTCCCCCCCTCTCTCTCTGTTCCTTTCCTCCCTTTCCTCCTTATACATCTGCGGACTCTCATCCATGATCCACAGGTTTATCCTGTGCCTAACATAGACAGCAGATCCGCCCATTTTTTCTGTCTCCCTCACCCTATACCTTTTTCCCCTCCCTCAATTTAGGTGCACTCTCATTGGTGAGTCGGCCACAAGGAGGCCCGAGAAATTACTACCATACCCCACTGACAGAGCCCGATCTCGTCCGATCTTGGAAGCAAAACGGTGGTGGGCTGGGTCAGTATCTGTGAGGGTGACCCCCAGAGAATTCCCGGTGTTGTAATTCGTGACCTTCTCGACTCTAAACCAACAGCAGGATCACCACTTTCTCCTTCAATCATTTCTTTTGCCCACCTTCCGTACCGTCTCTCTTGATATGTCATAGATTCAATTGGTCCAATACCAATAAGGATCTATACTCCTCCTAACATCTTGGTACATTGACCCTCTGAGGTCCTATTAATACAAGCAGAGCTTGTGCTGGTTGGATAGGAACAGGATGTAGAGCAATAGTGTCTACATCCCTCCTGGAGTCTACCAATATAGACTAACCAGAACATTTCCAATTTTCTTTAAAGATTGTAACACTGGTTGTGGCCTATACACACCCCAACCTGTACAGTTTGATCAGCCACATCAACAGATATGGCATCTTTCAGAGAAGCTGGTGGGCTGAATCATAATTGTATGTAGCAATACAGAATGTAAATGAATTAAATGTGGTGGATAACACAACTGTGGATTTTTTCTTAGAATAATTAAAAAATAAAAGTTATGTCTTAATATCTTCATATTAACATATACATATAAAAAAAGAGTGCACCCACACAAGAGTCTTCTGTATTTTCCTCTTTTCCTAGTTTGTTTCTGACTCTGGGTGCACCACCAGACCCTATAATTACAACACGAATCATACGTGCATATTAGATGTTATTCTGGTACTGTAGTATTATTATTATTAATAATTATCTCTTGGAACCTTCAGAATACTGGTGCGGAATCACGTCTACTTTGTGAAATCTGGAGACTTGTCTGCTCTCCCAGGGGGCCGGGAGGGTCACCCGATTTTCGGGATCTCCCGGTCATTCCGGGAGAGTAGGCAAGCATGCATCACTGTATTCTAAAGCAAAGTCCAGACACTGCCCTTATTCACGGCACACGACTGTTGCTGGCACAATGCACCTTGATGCACTTTGTGACTGTTACTGACACCTGCTGAGAATACTGTGTGTGAGCAGCATGTAATAAGAGTAGAAGCTCTCCCTATTCCACTTATTGTTAGTGATCACATGTATGACTGTGTTTTTCATAGAGTTTATTTGTATTAATATTATTATAATTCCAACTTTGATCTCATTTTTTGGAAACAATTTACTCATTTGTTCCTCCCTTTCCAGCAAATGTATTATTGCTTATTTAAATGTCCATTCTTGTTTACACTTTCAATTCTGTTTTTTTTTCTCTCTTTAATTGCTTGGCTTTTTCTAACGGAACAATACTTGGCTTCAGTTCCATTTCTCTTTTTCATGATGTTTTCTTTAAGGTCTTTTTCATTTCTTTTTCTCTAATTGCTGCAATATTGCCGTCCAATGCTTGTTAACATTAGTTCTTTCGTTATTCAGAGACTCTACAAATCTTGATGTTGCCTAGCAATAGACTTCACATAAGAACATGCCTCTTAATTGAAACTTCAGCTCTCTATGTACTGTATGTTCTCTAAGAGTCTATCATTGTCTTTTACACAGTACCCTTAATAACTTGTACAAAATTAGGTAGGCAGATAGATAAAGGAGAAGAAAACAGAACAGACATTCATCACAGACATTGTGTATATATAGTATATATATATATATATATATATCCATATATAGTTATGGCACTCCCAGTCCCAATGTCATCCACCTGGGTGCCCTCCTCAGGAAACTATAGACCAATGCAGGGTACCTTAAACTATTCACCATAGGAAAGGAACCAGGCGGCACTCCAAGGATTTAGTTCAAGCAAAAAAACGTGTATTCAAATAACAGTGCAAAAATATTAATCCAGCATAGTGCAAGCCACCAACGTTTCAACGCCCATCCGGCGTTTTTATCAAGGTGCTATGCTATAAAGTGCAATGTGACAACAGCATGAACAAACATATCTGAAACAACTTTCCTGTGCTATATAAATACCTGAATGTAGATGTGGTCCTCCCCGTTCGTTCGCGCCAGCCGGCATCCCGAGGCCGGAAGCCGCGGCTCCCCTGTGTTCCGGTCACGTGGGGCGCTGCTGTGACGTAGCCTCCTACCACTTCCGCCGTTGCCTAGTGACCGCGGCCAAACCGTAGCCATGGGAACCGGCCCTGGCAGGCGAAAACAATACAGGGGTGATCACTAATATGTAAACAGTCACACATGTGCAAAAGATAAAGTGCTAGTGCATAATATTTGTGCCATTAAGTGATAGATGAGCAACCAGTTAAGGTTACAGGTGCAAAGCCTCCGATAAAGGCGTTAAAACAGTGACAAAGTTAAAGAATTAAAGAATTAAAACACTGAGATTACTACTGGGCTGCAGCACGGGACTAAATACAGCAAAAGATATGTACTGTATAACTCTATATATACACATGGGGACAAAGGTAGACAAAGGGCCCTACATCTAGAAGCATATAATATTGCCTAAAGGGGATACTTAATGCCATGTACTTATACCGACTTTGAAAAATGCAAAAAGTCCAAAGACAAACAAATACCAAAATGATCAGATTAATTATCATAAAAAGACATTCCACATTAACTGTTCATTGAGGCCCTTGGGGGCCAGGGAGTCAAGCATGTAGATCCAGTTCGTTTCTTTCTGCGACAGCATCCTAGCACGGTTACTATATGAGAATACCTATATAGGGGTATAAGCGACCTGAGGTGTTTATATGTGACCAAGTGTAATAAATATATAAAAGATATATAAAATATATAATATCAATTTATTTCACAGCACTAAGAATAAATTAAAATACAGTACCAATGAATAAAAAATTTTTTAACATATAAAAATGGAAAAATGAGAGTCCTTTACATAAAATGCAGTTCTAAAAACTGACTGTTTTCAGAAAGGAATGTACATGTATTAAATTCTCAAATAAAGTGCGGATTGTCTGTGCAAATGAGCTAATCAAATGTGGAAAGATAGCATATAGAGTCTTAACTGATATATCAGGAGGTCTCTGGGTGAAGGCCCAACGCGTTTCGTCTCCAAGACTTCTTCATGGGGTAAGTATATATGTATAGCCCTCAGTCATGTATATTTATCAATATTATTATCATTGTTATTATTATTATTATTATTATTATTATTAAGGATGCACAGATCCTAGGGATTCATGCAGTTTTTTACACAAACACGCCTTCCAGAAAGAAGTTCCAGTGGTGGCTCGGAGGTGGGGCTGCAGCGCAGTTTCAAGCCGGGTACACACCTGAATGATCTCGGCACAATACAGTATGTTGTGTCTGGCTAAATTGGAAAATATAGTATCGGCCGGATTGTATGCCCTATTGCATGCTCCCACGAGTCGTACTCAATAGCTTCTGGTTGGCTGCACTACACGGTCAATCAGACGATATTGTGCATGAAGCCGTGCTGCCAAATGCAGCATGGCATGGTACATTGCACTATCATACCACTGCATCGCGCAATGTGTACGGGTGCCACGATACAGATGTAGCCATACACTGCAGCATGGATGGAGTGGCTATTGTACCCGTGAACGCACGTACCCACCCATTCATTCCTATGTTCGAACGTCAACTGCGACTAGTTGCAGCACGGCGTATAACGCAGCTTTCCGCAATGCATATTCCCGTACATACACATTGCGGCAACAATGAGCATGGCTACATCTGTATGCCGGTGGAGCCTAAAATTAAAATACGGGAGCCACACCTACTGCCAGTCAATCCTGACCGGTGAAATCTGGCTGCATTTGGGGGGCAGTTGAAGACTGGAAGAAAATCATTGTTTTTTTCCAGAGTGTTTGCAGTGGGATTGTTGTTTTGAGACAGGATTAAAAACCCACCTTTTAGTAAATCTGGTGGTTTGTATACTTCAGATGTGGAAAAATCAGGATGCCGGTGTATTTCATTCTAAAGTGTAGTTTTGTGTCAGTTTGGAATGTAGTAAACTGACAAGATGAAGAACTGCTGAAACAATTCTACAATCCTGATTTCTAAAACGTTGCTCAGTAAATTCCCCTTATACTGTATGTTTTTAGAAAGGGAAGGGTAATGGTGACGGGTGGTATTCAGTTTGCCGGCTGTCAGGATCCCGGCGCACAGTTAACAGACGCCGGAATCCCGACAGCTGGCATACCAACACTTTTTCTCCCTCTTGGGGGTCCACGACCCCCCTGGAGGGAGAATAAATAGCGTTGCGCGCCACCGTGCCCGCAGCGTGGCGAGCGCAGCGAGCCCACAAGGGGCTCATTTGCGCTCATCACGCAGTCGGTATGCCGGCGTTCGGGCTCCAGGAGCCGGTATGCTGGTCGCCGGGAGCCCGAGCGCCGGCATACCATACTACACCCATGGTGACCACAGGGGCATTTTAAGAGACGAGGGGGCCCGTGAGCTGACTTCGGGTGGGGTGGCCACCCCTCTCCACAGCGCCTTAGGCTCTGTTTCGGACACAAACAGGGACCTTTATCAAGATACATGTATTTTTATTCATTAGTATAAAATGCAACAGTTTAAAGATTATGCAACTAAGTCCAGCGCTTCCAGTACAGTATTATCATTGTACCAGCGAAAAGGTTATTTTTTACATTTTGCTGTAACTCTGAGCACAAACCACGTCATTTTAAGTTTTCACAACGTTATCTAGCAATGATTATAAATAATGATAAGTAATTGTTGTGTAGTTTTCAAGTCAGAATTAATAATTACTGTATGATGTGCAGTTTCTACAAACACTTCATGGAGTTAGTGTTTGGAAAGTGCGTCTGAGAGAACTGAATGACATTTAAATTCCTTGTACAATGGCAATATGACATTTAAAAATCCACACTGGAACCTTATTAGTCTTTTGCTGCTTGTTTTTCTCCCCACAAATTCCCCTTAAAATACTAAATTCTAAAATTGAATTAATTAATTGAGATCTTTAATCAAAATCTAACTTTAAAAATGTTGTGTAATAGTAAATGTAGTTTTCATGGGACATAGGGGGTAATTCAGAGTTGATCGCAGCAGCAAATTTGTTAGCACTTGGGCAAAACCATGGGGGTCATTCCGAGTTGATCGCTAGCTGCCGTTGCTCGCAGCGCAGCGCTCAGGCTAAAAAGCAGCATTTCTGCGTGGCGTACTTTCACAACAAACAATGTCGTTTTACACAAGGTCTAGCGGCGCTTTTCAGTCGCACTGCTGATCGGTGAGTGATTGACATGAAAGGGGCGTTTCTGGGAGGTAACTGACCGTTTTCCGGGAGTGTGCTATAAAACGCAGGTGTGACAGTTGAAAACGCAGGCGTGCCTGGGGAAACGGGGGAGTGGCTGGCCGAACGCAGGGCGTGTTTGTGAAGTCAAAACAGGAACTAAACTGACTGAAGTGATCGCATGGTAGGAGTAGGTCTGCAGCTACTCAGAAACTGCATGAAAATATTTTACGGCAGAACTGCGAACCTTTCGGTCGCACTTCTGCTAAGCTAAGATACACTCCCAGAGGGCGGCGGCTTAGCATTTGCACTGCTGCTAAAAGCACCTAGCAAGCGATCAACTCAGAATGAGGGCCTATGGGCACTGCAGGGGGGAAGATATAACATGTGCAGAGAGAGAGTAAAGGGCCCTACACATTGCGCGATCCGCCGCCGAGCTGCCCAATGGCAGATACAGCCGACGGGTGAAGCAGCAGCGGGGGGGCAGTGACAGGTGGAGCGAAGTTTCTTCACTCCCCCCGTCACCCGGCTCCATAGCAGTGCAGGCAAATATGGACGAGATCGTCCATATTGGCTTGCATGCACAGGCGATGGGGCACCAGTGATTAATGAGCGCAGGGTCGCGCATCGTTCATCGCTGGTGACTCCACACTCAAATATATGAACGGGATCTCGTTCATTAATGAACGAGATCGTTCATATCTTTGAGTATTATCGCCCAGTCTGTACGGCCTTTTAGATTTGGGTGGGGTGTGCTCAATCTGAAATCTAAATTGCAGTGTAAAAATAAAGCAGCCAGTATTTACCCTGCACAGAAACAATATAACCCACCCAAATCTAACTCTCTCTGCAAACGTTATATCTGCCCCACCTGCAATGCACATAGGCCCTCATTCCGAGTTGATCGCTCGCTAGCTATTTTTTGCAGAGCAGCGATCAGATAGTTGCCTCCCATGGGGGAGTGTATTTTCGCTTTGCAAGTGTGCGATCGCATGTGCTGCCGAGCTGGACGAAAAAGTTTTTTGCAATTTCTGAGTAGGTCTGAACTTACTCAGCCCTTGTGATTACTTCAGCCTGTCCGGTCCCGGAACCGACGTCAGACACCCGCCCTGCACACACTTGGACACGCCTGCATTTTTCCAAACACTCCCTAGAAGCATTGCACAGCAACGATGTTGTATGTACCCGTATGACGCATGTGTGCATTGCGGTGCAAACGCATGCGCAGTAGTAACCTGATTTCTGAGCTGCGAAAAACGGCAGCGAGCCATCAACCCGGAAAGAGGGCCATGGTTTTGCCCAACTGCTAACAAATTTGCTGCTGCGATCAACTCTAAATAATTGCATATGGGTGGAGTTTGCCTTTTTTTAGCAATCTGTCATGTGCCTGAATAAAGTAAACTTGCTTGATCACAATGCACTGGCCCAGAGATCCTCAAACGCGCCCTCACGGCACCACAAAGCTCCAGGTTTTAAGTATATCCATGCTTGGCCACAGATTACTTAATTAGTACCTCAGTTAATTTGATTTAACCATCTGTGCCAAACCATGAATATACCTAAAACCTGGAACGTTGGTGGGCCTTGAGGACTGCATTTGGGAACCTCTGCACTAGCCCTATCTTTCCCAGTATATTGGTTTCACTGATCTATAGTAGATGCAAAACCATTTATTTGCATTACATATACATGTAGTTCTACAAGCGCTAGCATACCCAATACACTTACCTGTGCCAGGGCTTACCGGGGCAAACAGTGCCACATTTTGTGATGCTATTTTATCCCTTGCAAACACCAGTACCCTAACACTCACTGGGTATGGCTCACAGGGTCAACAGTCATTAGGTCAACCACTATTGGTCAACAGTGACTAGGTTGACACTAGAGATGAGCGGGTTCGGTTTCTCTGAATCCGAACCCGCCAGAACTTCATGTTTTTTTTCACGGGTCCGAGCGACTCGGATCTTCCCGCCTTGCTCGGTTAACCCGAGCGCGCCCGAACGTCATCATGACGCTGTCGGATTCTCGCGAGGCTCGGATTCTATCGCGAGACTCGGATTCTATATAAGGAGCCGCGCGTCGCCGCCATTTTCACACGTGCATTGAGATTGATAGGGAGAGGACGTGGCTGGCGTCCTCTCCGTTTAGACACTTGATTTACTAATTTTGGGGAGCATTAGGAGTACTCAGTAGTGTACAGTGCAGAGTTTTGCTCATAGTGACCAGTGACCACCACTTTTATTTATAATCCGTTCTCTGCCTGAAAAAAGCGATACACAGCACACAGTGACTCAGTCACATACCATATCTGTGTGCACTGCTCAGGCTCAGGCCAGTGTGCTGCATCATCTATTATCTATATATAATATTATATATCTGTCTGACTGCTCAGCTCACACAGCTTATAATTGTGGGGGAGACTGGGGAGCACTACTGCAGTGCCAGTTATAGGTTATAGCAGGAGCCAGGAGTACATAATATATTATATAGTGAGTGACCACCAGACACACAGTGCAGTTTATTTAATATATCCGTTCTCTGCCTGAAAAAAGCGATACACACAGTGACTCAGTCAGTCACATACCATATCTGTGTGCACTGCTCAGGCTCAGGCCAGTGTGCTGCATCATCTATATATATATATATTATATATCTGTCTGACTGCTCAGCTCACACAGCTTATAATTGTGGGGGAGACTGGGGAGCACTACTGCAGTGCCAGTTATAGGTTATAGCAGGAGCCAGGAGTACATAATATTATATTAAAATTAAACAGTGCACACTTTTGCTGCAGGAGTGCCACTGCCAGTGTGACTAGTGACCAGTGACCTGACCACCAGTATATAATATTAGTAGTATACTATCTCTTTATCAACCAGTCTATATTAGCAGCAGACACAGTACAGTGCGGTAGTTCACGGCTGTGGCTACCTCTGTGTCGGCACTCGGCAGCCCGTCCATAATTGTATATACCACCTAACCGTGGTTTTTTTTTCTTTCTTTATACATACATACTAGTTACGAGTATACTATCTCTTTATCAACCAGTCTATATATTAGCAGCAGACACAGTACAGTGCGGTAGTTCACGGCTGTGGCTACCTCTGTGTCGGCACTCGGCAGCCCGTCCATAATTGTATATACCACCTAACCGTGGTTTTTTTTTCTTTCTTTATACATACATACTAGTTACGAGTATACTATCTCTTTATCAACCAGTCTATATATTAGCAGCAGACACAGTACAGTGCGGTAGTTCACGGCTGTGGCTACCTCTGTGTCGGCACTCGGCAGCCCATCCATAATTGTATATACCACCTAACCGTGGTTTTTTTTTCTTTCTTTATACATACATACTAGTTACGAGTATACTATCTCTTTATCAACCAGTCTATATTAGCAGCAGACACAGTACAGTGCGGTAGTTCACGGCTGTGGCTACCTCTGTGTCGGCACTCGGCAGCCCGTCCATAATTGTATATACCACCTAACCGTGGTTTTTTTTTCTTTCTTTATACATACATACTAGTTACGAGTATACTATCTCTTTATCAACCAGTCTATATATTAGCAGCAGACACAGTACAGTGCGGTAGTTCACGGCTGTGGCTACCTCTGTGTCGGCACTCGGCAGCCCGTCCATAATTGTATATACCACCTAACCGTGGTTTTTTTTTCTTTCTTTATACATACATACTAGTTACGAGTATACTATCTCTTTATCAACCAGTCTATATATTAGCAGCAGACACAGTACAGTGCGGTAGTTCACGGCTGTGGCTACCTCTGTGTCGGCACTCGGCAGCCCGTCCATAATTGTATATACCACCTAACCGTGGTTTTTTTTTCTTTCTTTATACATACATACTAGTTACGAGTATACTATCTCTTTATCAACCAGTCTATATATTAGCAGCAGACACAGTACAGTGCGGTAGTTCACGGCTGTGGCTACCTCTGTGTCGGCACTCGGCAGCCCGTCCATAATTGTATATACCACCTAACCGTGGGTTTTTTTTCTTTCTTTATACATACATACTAGTTACGAGTATACTATCTCTTTATCAACCAGTCTATATATTAGCAGCAGACACAGTACAGTGCGGTAGTTCACGGCTGTGGCTACCTCTGTGTCGGCACTCGGCAGCCCGTCCATAATTGTATATACCACCTAACCGTGGTTTTTTTTTCTTTCTTTATACATACATACTAGTTACGAGTATACTATCTCTTTATCAACCAGTCTATATATTAGCAGCAGACACAGTACAGTGCGGTAGTTCACGGCTGTGGCTACCTCTGTGTCGGCACTCGGCAGCCCGTCCATAATTGTATATACCACCTAACCGTGGTTTTTTTTTCTTTCTTTATACATACATACTAGTTATGAGTATACTATCTCTTTATCAACCAGTCTATATTAGCAGCAGACACAGTACAGTGCGGTAGTTCACGGCTGTGGCTACCTCTGTGTCGGCACTCGGCAGCCCGTCCATAATTGTATATACCACCTAACCGTGGTTTTTTTTTCTTTCTTTATACATACATACTAGTTACGAGTATACTATCTCTTTATCAACCAGTCTATATATTAGCAGCAGACACAGTACAGTGCGGTAGTTCACGGCTGTGGCTACCTCTGTGTCGGCACTCGGCAGCCCGTCCATAATTGTATATACCACCTAACCGTGGGTTTTTTTTCTTTCTTTATACATACATACTAGTTACGAGTATACTATCTCTTTATCAACCAGTCTATATATTAGCAGCAGACACAGTACAGTGCGGTAGTTCACGGCTGTGGCTACCTCTGTGTCGGCACTCGGCAGCCCGTCCATAATTGTATACTAGTATCCAATCCATCCATCTCCATTGTTTACCTGAGGTGCCTTTTAGTTGTGCCTATTAAAATATGGAGAACAAAAATGTTGAGGTTCCAAAATTAGGGAAAGATCAAGATCCACTTCCACCTCGTGCTGAAGCTGCTGCCACTAGTCATGGCCGAGACGATGAAATGCCAGCAACGTCGTCTGCCAAGGCCGATGCCCAATGGCATAGTACAGAGCATGTCAAAACCAAAACACCAAATATCAGTAAAAAAAGGACTCCAAAACCTAAAATAAAATTGTCGGAGGAGAAGCGTAAACTTGCCAATATGCCATTTACCACACGGAGTGGCAAGGAACGGCTGAGGCCCTGGCCTATGTTCATGGCTAGTGGTTCAGCTTCACATGAGGATGGAAGCACTCAGCCTCTCGCTAGAAAACTGAAAAGACTCAAGCTGGCAAAAGGCAAAGCACCGCAAAGAACTGTGCGTTCTTTGAAATCCCAAATCCACAAGGAGAGTCCAATTGTGTCGGTTGCGATGCCTGACCTTCCCAACACTGGACGTGAAGAGCATGCGCCTTCCACCATTTGCACGCCCCCTGCAAGTGCTGGAAGGAGCACCCGCAGTCCAGTTCCTGATAGTCAGATTGAAGATGTCAGTGTTGAAGTACACCAGGATGAGGAGGATATGGGTGTTGCTGGCGCTGGGGAGGAAATTGACCAGGAGGATTCTGATGGTGAGGTGGTTTGTTTAAGTCAGGCACCCGGGGAGACACCTGTTGTCCGTGGGAGGAATATGGCCGTTGACATGCCAGGTGAAAATACCAAAAAAATCAGCTCTTCGGTGTGGAGGTATTTCACCAGAAATGCGGACAACAGGTGTCAAGCCGTGTGTTCCCTTTGTCAAGCTGTAATAAGTAGGGGTAAGGACGTTAACCACCTCGGAACATCCTCCCTTATACGTCACCTGCAGCGCATTCATAATAAGTCAGTGACAAGTTCAAAAACTTTGGGTGACAGCGGAAGCAGTCCACTGACCAGTAAATCCCTTCCTCTTGTAACCAAGCTCACGCAAACCACCCCACCAACTCCCTCAGTGTCAATTTCCTCCTTCCCCAGGAATGCCAATAGTCCTGCAGGCCATGTCACTTGCAATTCTGACGAGTCCTCTCCTGCCTGGGATTCCTCCGATGCATCCTTGCGTGTAACGCCTACTGCTGCTGGCGCTGCTGTTGTTGCCGCTGGGAGTCGATGGTCATCCCAGAGGGGAAGTCGTAAGCCCACTTGTACTACTTCCAGTAAGCAATTGACTGTTCAACAGTCCTTTGCGAGGAAGATGAAATATCACAGCAGTCATCCTACTGCAAAGCGGATAACTGAGGCCTTGGCATCCTGGGTGGTGAGAAACGTGGTTCCGGTATCCATCATTACTGCAGAGCCAACTAGAGACTTGTTGGAGGTACTGTGTCCCCGGTACCAAATACCATCTAGGTTCCATTTCTCTAGGCAGGCGATACCGAAAATGTACACAGACCTCAGAAAAAGAGTCACCAGTGTCCTAAAAAATGCAGCTGTACCCAATGTCCACTTAACCACGGACATGTGGACAAGTGGAGCAGGGCAGGGTCAGGACTATATGACTGTGACAGCCCACTGGGTAGATGTATGGACTCCCGCCGCAAGAACAGCAGCGGCGGCACCAGTAGCAGCATCTCGCAAACGCCAACTCTTTCCTAGGCAGGCTACGCTTTGTATCACCGCTTTCCAGAATACGCACACAGCTGAAAACCTCTTACGGCAACTGAGGAAGATCATCGCGGAATGGCTTACCCCAATTGGACTCTCCTGTGGATTTGTGGCATCGGACAACGCCAGCAATATTGTGTGTGCATTAAATATGGGCCAATTCCAGCACGTCCCATGTTTTGCACATACCTTGAATTTGGTGGTGCAGAATTTTTTAAAAAACGACAGGGGCGTGCAAGAGATGCTGTCGGCGGCCAGAAGAATTGCGGGACACTTTCGGCGTACAGGCACCACGTACAGAAAACTGGAGCACCACCAAAAACTACTGAACCTGCCCTGCCATCATCTGAAGCAAGAAGTGGTAACGAGGTGGAATTCAACCCTCTATATGCTTCAGAGGTTGGAGGAGCAGCAAAAGGCCATTCAAGCCTATACAATTGAGCACGATATAGTAGGTGGAATGCACCTGTCTCAAGTGCAGTGGAGAATGATTTCAACGTTGTGCAAGGTTCTGATGCCCTTTGAACTTGCCACACGTGAAGTCAGTTCAGACACTGCCAGCCTGAGTCAGGTCATTCCCCTCATCAGGCTTTTGCAGAAGAAGCTGGAGGCATTGAAGAAGGAGCTAAAAGGGAGCGATTCCGCTAGGCATGTGGGACTTGTGGATGCAGCCCTTAATTCGCTTAACAAGGATTCACGGGTGGTCAATCTGTTGAAATCAGAGCACTACATTTTGGCCACCGTGCTCGATCCTAGATTTAAAGCCTACCTTGGATCTCTCTTTCCGGCAGACACAGGTCTGCTGGGGTTGAAAGACCTGCTGGTGACAAAATTGTCAAGTCAAGCGGAACGCGACCTGTCAACATCTCCTCCTTCACATTCTCCCGCAACTGGGGGTGCGAGGAAAAGGCTCAGAATTCCGAGCCCACCCGCTGGCGGTGATGCAGGGCAGTCTGGAGCGACTGCTGATGCTGACATCTGGTCCGGACTGAAGGACCTGACAACGATTACGGACATGTCGTCTACTGTCACTGCATATGATTCTCTCAACATTGATAGAATGGTGGAGGATTATATGAGTGACCGCATCCAAGTAGGCACGTCACACAGTCCGTACTTATACTGGCAGGAAAAAGAGGCAATTTGGAGGCCCTTGCACAAACTGGCTTTATTCTACCTAAGTTGCCCTCCCACAAGTGTGTACTCCGAAAGAGTGTTTAGTGCCGCCGCTCACCTTGTCAGCAATCGGCGTACGAGGTTACATCCAGAAAATGTGGAGAAGATGATGTTCATTAAAATGAATTATAATCAATTCCTCCGCGGAGACATTGACCAGCAGCAATTGCCTCCACAAAGTACACAGGGAGCTGAGATGGTGGATTCCAGTGGGGACGAATTGATAATCTGTGAGGAGGGGGATGTACACGGTGATATATCGGAGGGTGAAGATGAGGTGGACATCTTGCCTCTGTAGAGCCAGTTTGTGCAAGGAGAGATTAATTGCTTCTTTTTTGGGGGGGGTCCAAACCAACCCGTCATATCAGTCACAGTCGTGTGGCAGACCCTGTCACTGAAATGATGGGTTGGTTAAAGTGTGCATGTCCTGTTTTGTTTATACAACATAAGGGTGGGTGGGAGGGCCCAAGGACAATTCCATCTTGCACCTCTTTTTTCTTTTCTTTTTCTTTGCATCATGTGCTGATTGGGGAGGGTTTTTTTGGAAGGGACATCCTGCGTGACACTGCAGTGCCACTCCTAGATGGGCCCGGTGTTTGTGTCGGCCACTAGGGTCGCTAATCTTACTCACACAGTCAGCTACCTCATTGCGCCTCTTTTTTTCTTTGCGTCATGTGCTGTTTGGGGAGGGTTTTTTGGAAGGGACATCCTGCGTGACACTGCAGTGCCACTCCTAGATGGGCCCGGTGTTTGTGTCGGCCACTAGGGTCGCTAATCTTACTCACACAGCTACCTCATTGCGCCTCTTTTTTTCTTTGCGTCATGTGCTGTTTGGGGAGGGTTTTTTGGAAGGGACATCCTGCGTGACACTGCAGTGCCACTCCTAGATGGGCCCGGTGTTTGTGTCGGCCACTAGGGTCGCTAATCTTACTCACACAGCTACCTCATTGCGCCTCTTTTTTTCTTTGCGTCATGTGCTGTTTGGGGAGGGTTTTTTGGAAGGGACATCCTGCGTGACACTGCAGTGCCACTCCTAGATGGGCCCGGTGTTTGTGTCGGCCACTAGGGTCGCTAATCTTACTCATACAGCTACCTCATTGCGCCTCTTTTTTTCTTTGCGTCATGTGCTGTTTGGGGAGGGTTTTTTGGAAGGGCCATCCTGCGTGACACTGCAGTGCCACTCCTAGATGGGCCCGGTGTTTGTGTCGGCCACTAGGGTCGCTAATCTTACTCACACAGCTACCTCATTGCGCCTCTTTTTTTCTTTGCGTCATGTGCTGTTTGGGGAGGGTTTTTTGGAAGGGCCATCCTGCGTGACACTGCAGTGCCACTCCTAGATGGGCCCGGTGTTTGTGTCGGCCACTAGGGTCGCTAATCTTACTCACACAGCTACCTCATTGCGCCTCTTTTTTTCTTTGCGTCATGTGCTGTTTGGGGAGGGTTTTTTGGAAGGGCCATCCTGCGTGACACTGCAGTGCCACTCCTAGATGGGCCCGGTGTTTGTGTCGGCCACTAGGGTCGCTAATCTTACTCACACAGCTACCTCATTGCGCCTCTTTTTTTCTTTGCGTCATGTGCTGTTTGGGGAGGGTTTTTTGGAAGGGCCATCCTGCGTGACACTGCAGTGCCACTCCTAGATGGGCCCAGTGTTTGTGTCGGCCACTAGGGTCGCTAATCTTACTCACACAGTCAGCTACCTCATTGCGCCTCTTTTTTTCTTTGCGTCATGTGCTGTTTGGGGAGGGTTTTTTGGAAGGGACATCCTGCGTGACACTGCAGTGCCACTCCTAGATGGGCCCGGTGTTTGTGTCGGCCACTAGGGTCGCTAATCTTACTCACACAGCTACCTCATTGCGCCTCTTTTTTTCTTTGCGTCATGTGCTGTTTGGGGAGGGTTTTTTGGAAGGGCCATCCTGCGTGACACTGCAGTGCCACTCCTAGATGGGCCCGGTGTTTGTGTCGGCCACTAGGGTCGCTAATCTTACTCACACAGTCAGCTACCTCATTGCGCCTCTTTTTTTCTTTGTGTCATGTGCTGTTTGGGGAGGGTTTTTTGGAAGGGACATCCTGCGTGACACTGCAGTGCCACTCCTAGATGGGCCCGGTGTTTGTGTCGGCCACTAGGGTCGCTAATCTTACTCACACAGCTACCTCATTGCGCCTCTTTTTTTCTTTGCTTCATGTGCTGTTTGGGGAGGGTTTTTTGGAAGGGACATCCTGCGTGACACTGCAGTGCCACTCCTAGATGGGCCCGGTGTTTGTGTCGGCCACTAGGGTCGCTAATCTTACTCACACAGCTACCTCATTGCGCCTCTTTTTTTCTTTGCGTCATGTGCTGTTTGGGGAGGGTTTTTTGGAAGGGACATCCAGCGTGACACTGCAGTGCCACTCCTAGATGGGCCCGGTGTTTGTGTCGGCCACTAGGGTCGCTAATCTTACTCACACAGCTACCTCATTGCGCCTCTTTTTTTCTTTGCGTCATGTGCTGTTTGGGGAGGGTTTTTTGGAAGGGCCATCCTGCGTGACACTGCAGTGCCACTCCTAGATGGGCCCGGTGTTTGTGTCGGCCACTAGGGTCGCTAATCTTACTCACACAGCTACCTCATTGCGCCTCTTTTTTTCTTTGCGTCATGTGCTGTTTGGGGAGGGTTTTTTGGAAGGGCCATCCTGCGTGACACTGCAGTGCCACTCCTAGATGGGCCCGGTGTTTGTGTCGGCCACTAGGGTCGCTAATCTTACTCACACAGCTACCTCATTGCGCCTCTTTTTTTCTTTGCGTCATGTGCTGTTTGGGGAGGGTTTTTTGGAAGGGCCATCCTGCGTGACACTGCAGTGCCACTCCTAGATGGGCCCGGTGTTTGTGTCGGCCACTAGGGTCGCTAATCTTACTCACACAGCTACCTCATTGCGCCTCTTTTTTTCTTTGCGTCATGTGCTGTTTGGGGAGGGTTTTTTGGAAGGGCCATCCTGCGTGACACTGCAGTGCCACTCCTAGATGGGCCCGGTGTTTGTGTCGGCCACTAGGGTCGCTAATCTTACTCACACAGCTACCTCATTGCGCCTCTTTTTTTCTTTGCGTCATGTGCTGTTTGGGGAGGGTTTTTTGGAAGGGACATCCTGCGTGACACTGCAGTGCCACTCCTAGATGGGCCCGGTGTTTGTGTCGGCCACTAGAGTCGCTTATCTTACTCACACAGCGACCTCGGTGCAAATTTTAGGACTAAAAATAATATTGTGAGGTGTGAGGTATTCAGAATAGACTGAAAATGAGTGTAAATTATGGTTTTTGAGGTTAATAATACTTTGGGATCAAAATGACCCCCAAATTCTATGATTTAAGCTGTTTTTTAGGGTTTTTTGAAAAAAACACCCGAATCCAAAACACACCCGAATCCGACAAAAAAAATTCGGTGAGGTTTTGCCAAAACGCGTTCGAACCCAAAACACGGCCGCGGAACCGAACCCAAAACCAAAACACAAAACCCGAAAAATTTCAGGCGCTCATCTCTAGTTGACACCTGAAATAGGTCAATACGGTCAATATGTCGACATGAACATGGTGGACATGGAAAAAGGTCAACATGAGATTTTTATTTTTTATTTTTTGGTGTTGTTTTCTTCGTAAAAGTGACCGGGAACGCCAATTACTGCACCAGGTCCCCTCGCCATGCTTCAGCACAGGTTACTATTCCCAATGGTAGTCCATGTGGATCGTAAAGTATGAAAAAGCAATAAAAAAAGTGAAAAACTCATGTCGACATTGTACATGTCGACCTAGTGACCACGTTGACAGATAGACCATGTCGACCTTGTGACCCTGTCGACCAATAGTGGTCAACCTAATGAGTATCGACCTAAAGACCGGATCACCTCTCACTGACCAGGGGGGTGTTGGAGGGAACTGAAGTGCTATTAGTATGGGGCACATTTTTCTGATGAGGGGGGGTCACCTTTGACATACCTCCCAACATCCACAGCAGGTAAATTGGGACCCCCCACTGTGCAGCAAAGCTGCGTGCCACTGAAAAGGGGTGTGGTCTGTGGGAAAGGGCGCATGGCTTTGTCACAGTTGGGGCTCTGTGAGCTGCTGGCCGTGCCCCCAGTCTCTATTCATCACTGCTCTGCACTAAGCAGAGCAGCGAGTGACAGATAAGCCTCCCAACTGCCCCCCCAACCGCGTGACACTGTGGTCCATGAGAGGGACAGTCCCCCAAAAATGGGACTGTCCATGCAAAAATCGGGACAGTTGGGAGATATGCCTTTCCATTGAAGACTTCCTATGGAAGTCAGTACTGCGCTGAACAGGCTCAAACTCTGTCCCATTGCTTAAACAGATGCCTATTAACATCACAAATACATGGCAAATACTGAGAAACTTGTTTGCGACAGGGTTCATGGAGCGTTTGCATTGTGAAAGCTGGAGACAGGAACGTTTCACTTACTGACGACACGGGAGGATCTCTGTTGCAGCCTCTCTTCCTGTCTTTCACTTTCACATTGACAGGAGGAAGCAAATTGCGCATGCATCTTCCTGCAGTGTAAGACATGCGGTCACTATAGAGGGATACGGTCACCATCCCAGCGTTTGGGATACCAGCAGTCGGCGTACCGTCGCCAGAGTCCTGGCATCCCGAATGTAAGCATGCGGGCCAAGTTAGGATTAAAACGCAGGGGGGATAGGAGTAGGGGTTAAAGCACCACCGGGGAGGTTAGAGTTAGGCAGCGGGGGTGGGAGGCTTAGGGTTAGGCTGCAGAAAGGAAGGGTAGGTTTAGACACAACTGGGAAGGGTTAGGGTTAGGCTGCGGGAAAGGTAGGGTAAAGGTTATGCTGCAGGGGGAAGGGGGGGGTTAGGTTTAGATGGCAGGGAGGGGGGGTTAGGCACCTCCGAGGATGGTTAAGGTGTAAGTGGGTACCATGCTGGGGAGGGAAGGGAGGATCCTTACCTCCGTTTAACCCTGGTGGGAGTCGGCTCACGGCGGGATGCGGCGCAGTGTTGGGATCCCAGTATGGAGGGACCTGCATCCGTTGGGATTCAAGCCCCTCCAATCAGTTCGCAACTAGTTGAGTGGCGTGACAGGCGTGAGCCAAGAGGGGGTTGCGCCTGGGCAGCCAATAGAGATGGGCCACGATGAGCCAATAAGGGCTCACCGCGTCATAGCTCCGCCCCCTCCCAGCGTCATATAACAGACGCTGCAGAGCGAGCGAGCTCAGTCGAGCACCGGTGCAGGAGCAGTGAAGAGCTCCTGAAGAGGAAGAAGATCCAGCGACGGCAGAAGACGCGGCGGTGGAGGCGGCGAGAGAAGATCCGGCAGCAGAGGAAAGAAGAAG
The DNA here is from genome assembly GCF_028390025.1 of Pseudophryne corroboree. Taxonomy (NCBI): domain Eukaryota; kingdom Metazoa; phylum Chordata; class Amphibia; order Anura; family Myobatrachidae; genus Pseudophryne; species Pseudophryne corroboree. The sequence goes on from NC_086445.1 coordinate 85,786,777, forward strand.
CGGTGGCCGAGAGGACAGAAGAGGCGTAACCCGGAATCCGGCGGCGGAGGACCGGCAGAGAGTGCTGCAGTGTGTGGGTAGCAAAAGAGCTGACGAAGCTCCCCACTGCAGCCTCTCCCACCGATCCAGGTAGGCGGCCTTGGGCCCTCATGACCTTTCTTTAAGTCCCCCTAGACCACCGGGTTTTCAAGCATTAGGCCTGTGGGCACAGACAGGCAATAGGCCTGAGCACTAGGGGGCCACCGTTTTGTATTTAGTAATCTTGGCATTAGACCAAGGTTACTTTCCTTCAGTTAGGCAGGCACTAGGCCTGTGGTGCAATACAGGCTCTAGGCCTGAGGGGTAGATAGGGGTATGGGCCACATTCACACCGGTAATCTTGGCACTAGGCCAAGGTTACACTTCCGCTAGGCAGGCAATAGGCCTGAGGGGCAGATACAGGCATTAGGCCTGTGGGTAAGCTAGGGGAATTAGGTTTTGGGTAGTAATCTTGGCATTAGGCCTGGACCACCATTGATCCAGTAGGCGGGCACTAGGCCAGTTGGTGATCCCAGGCATTAGGCCTTAGCCTTCAGTAAAGGGCATTATGCCCATAAGTGTATAGCAAGGCTCCACCCCCACAAGTGGGAAAGTCCAGACAGTACAGACCCCTTTCTGGCTGGGTCCCCGCAGCGGGTGGGCTGTGCGTCAGCTTGTCCAGGGCCTGTTGCAGGTTGGGTGTGAAGGGCTGGCTGACCCTCACTTTCTGTACACAGTTTGGGATCGGGGAGGCTGTGGAGAGACGGTCCCACCCCACACACCCACCATCCCGTGAGCCTGAAGTGTGCAGCTGCCCACGGCAGGGGGCTAGTTTGCGCAGCCATTTATCTGCCGGCACGAAGCAGCTAGACCATTCACCAAACCAGACTCAAAGGTAACTCATACTTTGTTGTATATCATTACTGTTATTGCCTTGTATGTGCATGTACTGCTAGCTGGAGACAGGTGTAGCAGTTTGTCCATATAGGTGACGATTGGGTTTCTGAGGCCTTACGGCCAGTGATGACATTCACCTAACTGGTGAATGTCGCTGCCACCCCAGTTGTGTCCTCTTCCTCGGCACAGAAAGAGTTGATACTCGTTGACTAGTGTTTCTCTTCCCCTAGCCGTCTGGTCCCCAAGGCTGAATCGCCGCGTTGAGGTTACAGGAAAGGTTCCCAGCCTGAAGAAATCCTGTGGCCGGAAGGTGAGAAGAACAACTTGTGATAAGAAGCGAGTTACACCTGTACGGCAGCAGGCACTACACCACACTGCCATTCTCACAAAGGTAAAGCTGCGGTTAGGGTTAGGCACCACTGGGGAGGGTTAGGGTTAGGCTGTGGGGGAAGGGGGGGATGGGGGGCCTAGGCTTAGGCTGCAGCCAGAAAGTGTTAGAGTTAGGGGGTAGATGGGGAGGGTTATGGCACTAACCTGCAAGGTGTCAGAATTCTGCGCATCAAGATGCCGGTGTCAGTATTTCAAGTGCCGGGACACTGATACCATCTCACTATAGAGGATGAGGAGATCCAGGAGAGGATTTTTTTTTTCTACAGAGGCATCCTCATACAACTAGCCTCAGCAGCATCTGTGACTGCTAGCGCCAGCATCTTTTTGGAGGGGTTTTACCCAATAATGTATCTTATGCTGGGTACACACTGATAGATATATCTGGAGATCAATTGATCTGCAGATAAATCTATGGACGGATGGGGCAGTGTGCTGCCCGATCCGTCGGGGACTGACGTCATGAACTGGGCGGGCGTGTACTGCAGCAGCCGACGGTGATTAACAGCTGAACTGGAGCTGTCAATCACCGTCGGCTGCTGCAGCATTTGTGTATGCGGCCGGCTGGTTGCCCGTACACACACAGCGATGCACCAATATATCGGTAGATATATTGGCCGTCGGCTGTGCTGCCGGGTCGACGCGTTATGTCTATGAACGACGGAGTTCACAGACATATCGCCCGTACACACTGGCCGATGGACCCGCAATATATCAGCTGTTCAATAGAATGGCCGATATATCGGCCAGTGTGCACTAGGGATGTGCACCTGAAATTTTTCGGGTTTTGTGTTTTGGTTTTGGGTTCGGTTCCGTGGCCGTGTTTTGGGTTCGAACGCGTTTTGGCAAAACCTCACCGAATTTTTTTTGTCGGATTCGGGTGTGTTTTGGATTCGGGTGTTTTTTTCAAAAAACCCTAAAAAACAGCTTAAATCATAGAATTTGGGGGTCATTTTGATCCCATAGTATTATTAACCTCTATAACCATAATTTACACTCATTTTCAGTCTATTCTGAACACCTCACACCTCACAATATTATTTTTAGTCCTAAAATTTGCACCGAGGTCGCTGGATGGCTAAGCTAAGCGACCCAAGTGGCCGACACAAACACCTGGCCCATCTAGGAGTGGCACTGCAGTGTCAGGCAGGATGGCCCTTCCAAAAAATACTCCCCAAACAGCACATGACGCAAAGAAAAAAAGAGGCGCAATGAGGTAGCTGTGTGAGTAAGCTCAGCGACCCTAGTGGCCGACACAAACACCTGGCCCATCTAGGAGTGGCACTGCAGTGTCACGCAGGATGGCCCTTCCAAAAAATACTCCCCAAACAGCACATGACGCAAAGAAGAAAAAAAAGAGGCGCAATGAGGTAGCTGTGTGAGTAAGCTAAGCGACCCTAGTGGCCGACACAAACACCGGGCCCATCTAGGAGTGGCACTGCAGTGTCACGCAGGATGGCCCTTCCAAAAAATACTCCCAAAACAGCACATGACACAAAGAAGAAAAAAAAGAGGCGCAATGAGGTAGCTGTGTGAGTAAGCTAAGCGACCCTAGTGGCCGACACAAACACCTGGCCCATCTAGGAATGGCACTGCAGTGTCACGCAGGATGGCCCTTCAAAAAAATACTCCCCAAACAGCACATGACGCAAAGAAGAAAAAAAGAAAAAAGAGGTGCAAGATGGAATTGTTCTTGGGCCCTCCCACCCACCCTTATGTTGTATAAACAGGACATGCACACTTTAACCAACCCATCATTTCAGCGACAGGGTCTGCCACACGACTGTGACTGAAATGACTGGTTGGTTTGGGCCCCCACCAAAAAAGAAGCAATCAATCTCTCCTTGCACAAACTGGCTCTACAGAGGCAAGATGTCCACCTCATCATCATCCTCCGATTCATCACCCCTTTCACTGTGTACATCCCCCTCCTCACAGATTATTAATTCGTCCCCACTGGAATCCACCATCTCAGATCCCCGTGTACTTTCTGGAGGCAATTGCTGCTGGTGAATGTCTCCATGGAGTAATTGATTATAATTCATTTTAATGAACATCATCTTCTCCACATTTTCTGGAAGTAACCTCGTACGCTGATTGCTGACAAGGTGAGCGGCGGCACTAAACACTCTTTCGGAGTACACACTGGAGGGAGGGCAACTTAGGTAGAATAAAGCCAGTTTGTGCAAGGGCCTCCAAATTGCCTCTTTTTTTCCTGCCAGTATATGTACGGACTGTCTGACGTGCCTACTTGGATGCGGTCACTCATATAATCCTCCACCATTCTTTCAATGGTGAGAGAATCATATGCAGTGACAGTAGACGACATGTCAGTAATCGTTGGCAGGTCCTTCAGTCCGGACCAGATGTCAGCATCAGCAGTCGCTCCAGACTGCCCTGCATCACCGCCAGCGGGTGGGCTCGGAATTCGTAGCCTTTTCCTCGCACCCCCAGTTGCGGGAGAATGTGAAGGAGGAGATGACAGGTCGCGTTCCGCTTGACTTGAAAATTTTCTCACCAGCAGTTCTTTGAACCCCTGCAGACTTGTGTCTGCCGGAAAGAGAGATCCAACGTAGGTTTTAAATCTAGGATCGAGCACGGTGGCCAAAATGTAGTGCTCTGATTTCAACAGATTGACCACACGTGAATCCTGGTTAAGCGAATGAAGGGCTCCATCCACAAGTCCCACATGCCTAGCGGAATCGCTCTGTTTTAGCTTCTCCTTCAATGCCTCCAGCTTCTTCTGCAAAAGCCTGATGAGGGGAATGACCTGACTCAGGCTGGCAGTGTCTGAACTGACTTCACGTGTGGCAAGTTCAAAGGGCAGCAGAACCTTGCACAACGTCGAAATCATTCTCCACTGCGCTTGAGACAGGTGCATTCCACCTCCTTTGCCTATATCGTGGCCAGATGTATAGGCTTGAATGGCCTTTTGCTGCTCCTCCATCCTCTGAAGCATATAGAGGGTTGAATTCCACCTCGTTACCACCTCTTGCTTCAGATGATGGCAGGGCAGGTTCAGGTTTTTTTGGTGGTGCTCCAGTCTTCTGTACGCGGTGCCTGCACGCCGAAAGTGGCCCGCAATTCTTCTGGCCACCGACAGCATCTCTTGCACGCCCCTGTCGTTTTTTAAATAATTCTGCACCACCAAATTCAAGGTATGTGCAAAACATGGGACGTGCTGGAATTTGCCCAGATGTAATGCACGCACAATATTGCTGGCGTTGTCCGATGCCACAAGTCCCCAGGAGAGTCCAATTGGGGTAAGCCATTCTGCGATGATCTTCCTCAGTTGCCGTAAGAGGTTTTCAGCTGTGTGCGTATTCTGGAAAGCGGTGATACAAAGCGTAGCCTGCCTAGGAACGAGTTGGCATTTGCGAGATGCTGCTACTGGTGCCGCCGCTGTTGTTCTTGTAGCGGGAGGCAATACATCTACCCAGTGGGCTGTCACAGTCATGTAGTCCTGAGTCTGCCCTGCTCCACTTGTCCACATGTCCGTGGTTAAGTGGACATTGGGTACAACTGCATTTTTTAGGACACTGTGGAGTCTTTTTCTGACGTCCGTGCACATTCTCGGTATTGCCTGCCTAGAGAAGTGGAACCTAGATGGTATTTGGTAACAGAGGCACACTACCTCAAGAAATTGTCTAGTTCCCTGTGAACTAACGGCGGATACCGGACGCACGTCTAACACCAACATAGTTGTCAAGGCCTCAGTTATCCGCTTTGCAACAGGATGACTGCTGTGATATTTCATCGTCCTCGCAAAGGACTGTTGGACAGTCAATTGCTTACTGGAAGTAGTACAAGTGGTCTTCCGACTTCCCCTCTGGGATGACGATCGACTCCCAGCAGCAACAACAGCAGCGTCAGCAGCAGTAGGCGTTACACTCAAGGATGCATCAGAGGAATCCCAGGCAGGAGAGGACTCGTCAGACTTGCCAGTGACATGGCCTGCAGGACTATTGGCTTTCCTGGGTAAGGAGGAAATTGACACTGAGGGAGTTGGTGGTGTGGTTTGCGCGAGCTTGGTTACAAGAGGAAGGGATTTACTGGTCAGTGGACTGCTTCCGCTGTCGCCCAAAGTTTTTGAACTTGTCACTGACTTATTATGAATGCGCTGCAGGTGACGTATAAGGGAGGATGTTCCGAGGTGGTTAACGTCCTTACCCCTACTTATTACAGCTTGACAAAGGCAACACACGGCTTGACACCTGTTGTCCGCCTTTCTGTTGAAATACTTCCACACTGAAGAGTTGATTTTTTTGGTATTTTCACCAGGCATGTCAATGGCCATATTCCTCCCACAGACAACAGGTGTCTCCCCGGGTGCCTGACTTAAACAAACCACCTCACCATCAGAATCCTCCTTGTCAATTTCCTCCCCAGCGCCAGCAACACCCATATCCTCATCCTGGTGTACTTCAACTCTGACATTTTCAATTTCACTATCAGGAACTGGACTGCGGGTGCTCCTTTCAACACTTGCAGGGGGCGTGCAAATGGTGGAAGGCGCAAGCTCTTCCCGTCCAGTGTTGGGAAGGTCAGGCATCGCAACCGACACAATTGGACTCTCCTTTGGGATTTGGGATTTCGAAGAACGCACAGTTCTTTGCTGTGCTTTTGCCGCAAGTCTTTTCTTTTTTCTAGCGAGAGGATGAGTGCTTCCATCCTCATGTGAAACTGAACCACTAGCCATGAACATAGGCCAGGGCCTCAGCCGTTCCTTGCCACTCCGTGTCGTAAATGGCATATTGGCAAGTTTACGCTTCTCCTCAGACGCTTTTAATTTTGATTTTTGGGTCATTTTTTTACTGATCTTTTGTGTTTTGGATTTTACATGCTCTGTACTATGACATTGGGCATCGGCCTTGGCAGACGACGTTGATGGCATTTCATCGTCTCGGCCATGACTAGTGGCAGCAGCTTCAGCACGAGGTGGAAGTGGATCTTGATCTTTCCTTATTTTTTTAACCTCCACATTTTTGTACTCCATATTTTGCGCACAACTAAAAGCCACCACAGGTATACAATGTAGATGGATGGATAGTATAGTATTACTTATACTTATGGACGACGAGTGACGACACAGAGGTAGGTACAGCCGTGGCCTACCGTACTGCAGCTTAGTGCTTATATATAAATATAATATACTGTATAACGGACCTGGTGGACAGTGTCAGCAAACTGCTAAACTAGTATGAAGAAAGAAAAAAAAACGACCACAGGTATACAATGTAGATGGATGGATAGTATAGTATTACTTATACTTATGGACGACGAGTGACGACACAGAGGTAGGTACAGCCGTGGCCTACCGTACTGCTGCTTAGTGCTTATATATAAATATAATATACTGTATAACGGACCTGGTGGACAGTGTCAGCAGACTGCTAAACTAGTATGAAGAAAGAAAAAAAACCACCACAGGTATACAATGTAGATGGATGGATAGTATAGTATCACTTATACTTATGGACGACGAGTGACGACACAGAGGTAGGTACAGCCGTGGCCTACCGTACTGCTGCTTAGTGCTTATATATAAATATAATATACTGTATAACGGACCTGGTGGACAGTGTCAGCAGACTGCTAAACTAGTATGAAGAAAGAAAAAAAAACCACCACAGGTATACAGTGTAGATGGATGGATAGTATAGTATTACTTATACTTATGGACGACGAGTGATGACACAGAGGTAGGTACAGCCGTGGCCTACCGTACTGCTGCTTAGTGCTTATATATAAATATAATATACTATATAACGGACCTGGTGGACAGTGTCAGCAGACTGCTAAACTAGTATGAAGAAAGAAAAAAAACCACCACAGGTATACAATGTAGATGGATGGATAGTATAGTATTACTTATACTTATGGACGACGAGTGCACTGATGACACAGAGGTAGGTACAGCCGTGGCCTACCGTACTGCTGCTTAGTGCTTATATATAAATATAATATACTGTGTGTATAACGGACCTGGTGGACAGTGTCAGCAGACTGCTAAACTAGTATGAAGAAAGAAAAAAAAAAACACCACAGGTATACAATGTAGATGGATGGATAGTATAGTATTACTTATACTTATGGACGACGAGTGACGACACAGAGGTAGGTACAGCCGTGGCCTACCGTACTGCTGCTTAGTGCTTATATATAAATATAATATACTGTATAACGGACCTGGTGGACAGTGTCAGCAGACTGCTAAACTAGTATGAAGAAAGAAAAAAAAACGACCACAGGTATACAATGTAGATGGATGGATAGTATAGTATTACTTATACTTATGGACGACGAGTGACGACACAGAGGTAGGTACAGCCTTGGCCTACCGTACTGCTGCTTAGTGCTTATATATAAATATAATATACTGTATAACGGACCTGGTGGACAGTGTCAGCAGACTGCTAAACTAGTATGAAGAAAGAAAAAAAACCACCACAGGTATACAATGTAGATGGATGGATAGTATAGTATCACTTATACTTATGGACGACGAGTCACGACACAGAGGTAGGTACAGCCGTGGCCTACCGTACTGCTGCTTAGTGCTTATATATAAATATAATATACTGTATAACGGACTTGGTGGACAGTGTCAGCAGCAGACTGCTAAACTAGTATGAAGAAAGAAAAAAAAAACACCACAGGTATACAATGTAGATGGATGGATAGTATTACTTATACTTATGGACGACGAGTGACGAGTCGACACAGAGGTAGGTACAGCCGTGGCCTACCGTACTGCTGCTTAGTGCTTAATTATATATATAATATACTGTATAACGGACCTGGTGGACACTGTCAGCAGACTGCTAAACAAACTAGCATGAAGAAAGAAAAAAAAAAACACCACAGTGTTTTTCAGGCAGACAAACGTATACTGGACTGGTGGTCACTGTCAGCAAAACTGTGCACTGTACTCCTGCTATAACTGCTCCCCAGTCCCCACAATTAGGCAGTGTGAGCAGTGCACTCAGCACAGATATATCATGCAGCAGTGCAGCACACTGAGTGAGCACAGATATGGTGGAGCGTTTTTTTTCAGGCAGAGAAACAACGGATTAAACTCAAAACCCTGCACTGTACTCCCTAACAGCTGCTCCCCGTCCCCAATCCTCCCCACAATTATAACTAACTAAGTTCTAATATAATACAACGGACTCGGAGAGGACGCCAGCCACGTCCTCTCCCTATCAATCTCAATGCACGTGTGAAAATGGCGGTGACGCGCGGCTCCGTATATAGAATCCGAGTCTCGCGAGAATCCGACAGCGGGATGATGACGTTCGGGCGCGCTCGGGTTAACCGAGCAAGGCGGGAGGATCCGAGTCGCTCGGACCCGTGTAAAAAAAACCCGCTCATCACTAGTGTGCACCCACCCAGGGGCGGAACTACCGGCAGGGCAGGCAGTGCATTGCACTGGGGCCCCGCCGCACTCAAGGGCCCACAGCCGCCGGCATTACAATGAGTCACAATGACTCATTGTATTATGCCGCAGCCGCACACCAGGCACCAGCGCTCCCGTCGGGTCTGCGTCCCGCGACTCCCGCCGCCCGCCCATCATAACGAACAGATCAGGCCAGGGCACTACGGGCAGCAGCCGCAGCACCAGACACGCTGCCGCCTCTGTAACACACGAAGAGGGAGGAGGGTCGCTTGGAGATGAGAGGAGCAGCGTCACGGGGGGGAGGAGGATGGAGGTGGATGAGGGAGCCGCAGAAGCGCTTTGTTACTAGTGGAGGCGCTGCTGCTGCTGCCCCTCTGCTTCACTATAGGCTGTCTTCCGAGAACAGCCTATAGTGAAGCAGAGGGGCAGCAGCAGCAGCGCCTCCACCAATAACACAGCGCTGCTGCGGCTACCTCCTTCACCTCCCTCCTCCACCTCCTCTACTGCCCGGGAATCGTCAAGCTGCACGAGGAGCCTGAGCCAGCGGAGAGGGTAAGTATAATTCTTCTTTCTTTCTTTCTTTCTTTCTTTCTTTCTTTCTTTCTTTCTTTCTTTCTTTCTTTCTTTCTTTCTTTCTTTCTTTCTTCTCTTTCTTTCTTGGGACTGCCTGCCGCTATGTGTAAAAAGGGGGGCTGCCTGCCGCTATGTGTAAAAAGGGGTAATCTGCCTGCCGCTATGTGTAAAAAGGGGGAATCTGCCTGCCGCTATGTGTAAAAAGGGGGAATCTGCCTGCAGCTATGTGTAAAAAGGGGGTATCTGCCTGCCGCAATGTGTAAAAAAGGGAATCTGCCTGCAGCTATGTGTAAAAAGGGGGACTGCCTGCCGCAATGTGTAAAAAGGGGGAATCTGCCTGCCGCTATGTGTAAAAAGGGGTAATCTGCCTGCAGCTATGTGTAAAAAGGGGGACTGCCTTCCGCAATGTGTAAAAAGGGGGAATCTGCCTGCCGCAATGTGTAAAAAGGGGGAATCTGCCTGCCGCAATGTGTAAAAAGGGGGAATCTGCTTGCCGCAATGTGTAAAAAGGGGTAATCTGCTTGCCGCAATGTGTAACAAGGGGGAATCTGCCTGCCGTAATGTGTAACAAGGGGGATGCTGTCTGCCATAATGTATAACAAGGGCACGCTGTCTGCCATAATGTGTAACAAGGGCAAGCTGTCTGCTGTAATGTGTAACAAGGGCAAGCTGTATGCTGTAATGTGTAAAACGTGTACGCTGTCTGCCATTATGTGTAACAAGGGCAGGCTGACTGCTGTTATGTGAAAAAAGTGTACGCTGTCTGCCGCTATGTTTAACAAGGGCAGGCTGTCTGCCGTTATGTGTAAAAAGTGTACGCTGTCTGCCGCTATGTTTAACAAGGGCAGGCTGTCTGCCGTTATGTGAAAAAAGTGTATGCTGTCTGCCGCTATGTGTAACAAGGGCACGCTGTCTGCCGTTGTGTAAAAAAGGGGGATGCTGTCTGCCGTAATGTGTAAAAAGGGGACGCTGTCTGCTGTAAGGTGTAAAAAGAGGAATCTGTCCGCCGTAAGGTGTAAAAGGGACTCTACCTGGTGTAGTGGTGCTACTGTGCGGCGTAATTTGAATAATGGAGACTACTGTGCACCGTTTTATGAATTGGCATTATTTTGTGGCCACACCCCTTCCCCACGAAGCCACGCCACTATGTATTTTTGCGCGCCTACGGCGCGCACTGCCCCTGTTTTGCATGCAGGGGTGGGGCTCCAATGCCGTTTCTTGCACACAGTGCTAAAATGTCTAGTTACGGCACTGTTGCTAGGTATCCACTTCCCTGAGCAGGCGCCCCTCACCAGATACTCTCCAGGGGTGAGGGGGTGGACTTGGATGGGATGGGGGGCCCAAGCCATTTTGTCGCACATGGGCCCACTGCTCGCTAGTTCCGTCACTGCACCCACCTTAAGTTGCAATGCAATGCACCAGGAGATGTTGCTGATTACTTAAATACTGTATGTGACACTTGTATATCTGTATACAAAGTGCTACAATGCAGCGGCCACTGCTTATTTCCATGCCAACTTCTGTTGTGCTTCATATCATTGACGTGCGGTGGGGCGAAGCAGAGCCTTTCCTGTCATACTGACAGATACGCCAGAGTTTTGACTATATAAATTATACGAAAAACACAAAGAATATATTAGAAATATCTTCTTTGTACTATTCTAATCATTTTTATAGTCAAAACTCTGGAGTTAAAAGTCTATGGCGGGTGAGGCAGTGCCCCTTACCCCTCACCCCCTGCCAATCTTTTCTGCACCTCTCTGATCAATACTCTCCAAATGTCCAGCAATATATACTGCTGCACCTATGTATGATGCCCACATGTATATACTGCTGCACCTGTGCATAATGCCCACATGTATATACTGCTGCACCTGTGTATAATGCCCACATGTATGTACTGCTGCACCTGTGTATAATGTCCACATGTATATACTGCTACACCTGTGTATAATGCCCACATGTATATACTGCTGTACCTGTGTATAATGCCCACATGTATGTACTGCTGCACCTGTGTATAATGCCCACATGTATATACTGCTGCACCTGTGTATAATGCCCACATGTATATACTGCTGCACCTGTGTATAATGCTCACATGTATATACTGCTGCACCTGTGTATAATGCCCACATGTATATACTGCTGCACCTGTGTATAAAGCCCATATGTATATACTGCTGCACCTGTGTATAATGCCCACATGTTTATACTGCTGCACCTGTGTATATAGGCCCTCATTCCGAGTTGTTCGCTCGCTAGCTGCTTTTAGCAGCATTGCACACGCTAAGCCGCCGCCCTCTGGGAGTGTATCTTAGCTTAGCAGAATTGCGAACGAAAGATTAGCAGAATTGCGAATAGAAAATTCTTAGCAGTTTCTGAGTAGCTCCAGACTTACTCACCCATTGCGATCAGTTCAGTCAGTTTCGTTCCTGGTTTGACGTCACAAACACACCCAGAGTTCTCCCAGACACTCCCCCGTTTCTTCAGACACTCTCGCGTTTTTCCCAGAAACGCCTGCGTTTTTTCGCACATGCCCAGAAAACGGCCAGTTTCCGCCCAGAAACACCCACTTCCTGTCAATCACAGTACGATCACCAGAACGATGAAAATTCCTTGTTATGCCGTGAGTAAAATACCTAACTTTTGTGTAAAATAACTAAGCGCATGCGCTCTGCGAACCTTGCGCATGCGCAGTAAGCGACTAATCGCAATATAGCGAAAATCGGCAATGAGCAAACAACTCGGAATGACCCACATTGTCCACAGGGCCGGTGCTAAGGTGTTCGGCGCCCTCCTGCAAACTATAAATTTGCGCCTTCCCTCCCATACTTCACGACACAAAAAAGGGTGTTGTCTCACAAGAAAGGGGCGTGGCCTCACATTAGTACTGCCAATTCAAATTATGCCACACAGTAGTGCCCCTTAGGTCACATTACACCACACAGTAGTGGCCCATATTCGCGTTACATCACAAGGTGGTGCTCCTTATTCATGTTACGCCACATGATAGTGCCCCTTACTCATGTTACACCACACGATAATGCCCCTTATTCATGTTATTCATGTTGCCCCTTATTCATATTATTATTCTGGGACAGAAGACACAGTGATGGGACATGGAGGGTTGACATAGTGACTGCACACGGGGGATAACATAGTGACGGGACACGGGGTGTGACGGGATGGGGGGGTGACACAGTGACGGGACACGGGTTCTGACACAGTAATGGGACACACGGGGGGGTGACACAGTGATGGGACACGGGAGGGGGTGACACAGTGATGGTACATGCGGGGGGGGTGACACAGTGACAGGACACGGGAGGGGGTGACACAGTGACTGGACACGGGGGTAACACAGTGACGGGACACGGGGTGTGACGGGACGGGGGGTGACACAGTGAGGGGACACGGGTTGTGACACAGTAACGGGACACACGGGGGGTGACACAGTGACGGGACACGGGAGGGGGGTGACACAGTGATGGGACATGCGGGAAGGTCGCGAATCCCAAAAAATTATATAAATATAATTATATTTATTTATATAATTTATATAATTATATAAATATAATTATATAAATACATTAATAGCAAGAGATTAAAGAAGGAGAGTATAGGCCCTTTAAAAGACAAGTTGGGAGTCTTAAGCAAAAATGATAATGACACAGCGGACACACTAAATGAGTTTTTTTCAACAGTATTTACTAGAGTGGACCCAATTCAGGGACTAACACATAATCTCAATAATGAGAATATCCCACTGATAGGTACTTATTGAAGCGAGGAAGTAGTCTGTGACCGATTAAAACATTTAAAGATTAATAAGTCACCAGGTCCCGATGGTATTCACCCAAGGGTTGTAATGGAGCTTCACTCTGAACTTGCAAAACCGCTATTTTTGATCTTTAAGGATTCAGTAATATCAGGTATGGTTATATAAATAACTTGTGAGGCCACACCTTGAATACTGTGTACAATTCTGGGCACCTTACTACAAAAAGGATATCCTGGAGCTAGAAAAGGTTCAAAGGCGGGCGACCAATCTAATTAAGGGTATGGATACGCTGGAATACGAGGAAAGGCTTGCAAGACTAGGTATGTTTACACTGGAAATGAGGAGATTAAGAGGGGACATGATCAACATTTACAAATATATAAAGGGACGATGGCCCTCATTCCGAGTCGTTCGCTCGGTAATTTTCATCGCATCGCAGTGAAATTCCGCTTAGTACGCATGCGCAATAATCGCACTGCGACTGCGCCAAGTAATTTTACAATGAAGATAGTATTTTTACTCACGGCTTTTTCCTCGCTCCGGCGATCGTAGTGTGATTGACAGGAAATGGGTGTTACTGGGCGGAAACACTGCGTTTTCGGGGCGTGTGGATAAAAACGCTACCGTTTCCGGAAAAAACGCAGGAGTGGCCCGAGAAACGGGGGAGTGTCTGGGCGAACGCTGGGTGTGTTTATGACGTCAAACCAGGAACGACAAGCACTGAACTGATCGCAGATGCCGAGTAAGTCTGAACCTACTCTGAAACTGCTAAGTAGTTTGTAATCGCAATATTGCGAATACATCGGTCGCAATTTTAAGAAGCTAAGATACACTCCCAGTAGGCGTAGGCTTAGCCTGAGCAACTCTGCTAAATTCGCCTTGCGAGCGATCAACTCGGAATGAGGGCCAATATACAGATCTTGCGCAGGACCTGTTTTTGGTTAGATCAACACAGAGAACTCGTGGACACTCGCTTAGGTTAGAGGAGAGGAGATTCCGCACAATACGGCGTAAAGGCTTTTTTACGGTAAGGACGACACATGTTTGGAATTCCCTTCCTGAGGGAGTTGTAATGGCCGACTCAGTCAACACCTTTAAGAATGGGTTAGATAAATTCCTAATGGATAAGGATATGCAGGGTTACGGGGCATAGTCATGCACTATGTTTATTATAAAAAAAAACATAATGGCAGTCATCAACTTCAGTCAAAATTTTATACAAAATAATTGTGCATAGGAGATCACAAATAGGTTGAACTCGATGGACAATTGTCTTTTTTCAACCTTAGATACTATGTTACTATGATTACCAATGAGTCCCTTGTTGTGTCCTTTCCTCTCTGAATCCAAATGATTCCGCTGCTACTGCCTCATATTATGGTGCATGCTGGAGGACACAGACGCCACAGACTGGAGAGGTAACAGCTGGGTACCGCAAAACTTCTGGAGGGTTGCCCACATTCCCTCCTTCTGCCCAGAGACCTGACCTGCTCTGCTGCGCAGCACTTAGACCGCCCGCTTGGGATGCCACGAATCTGGCTCCTGTGTGTGCGTGCGGCGGCTACAAGAGTGCGTTTCCTGAGTGTGCTGATGAGGATTCTGTGGGCTTCCTGGCAGTCAGCCGCAGCAGCGGGATGAGGCGCTGTGGCGTGATAGAGTGTGGAGCTTGCTGCTATCGCACGGGGGGAGTGTTGGGCAGGCGGGCGGAGGGGTGACCACTGGATTGATTTTGTTCAAATATATGTCGCATTGCTGCTGGCGCCGCTGCCTGTGTGATAGGCACAGCGGTAGCTGGCAGCAGCAGTCATGTATAGAAGCAGGGATGCGGAGCAGGAAGAGCACCTCTCCAGGCCAGCGCATACCTACTCTGCATCCCTTTGCTGAGCGGTTAGCGCCGGCTCTGATTGTCCACATTTATATACTGATGCACCTGTGTATAGTGCCCACATGTATATACTGCTACACCTGTGTATAATGCCCACATGCACCCTTGAGCTCATATACGGTATTGTGTACAAGTTAGGTCGGCTGGCTAGTCTGTCGTGTAGATGGGTTGGATTATATATATGCTCACTGGGGACTGGGGACAGTCAGCATCAGCACAAACTGGGTGAGAGTGGCTTGGAGTCCTCATGGGATCAGAGGTGTTGTCGGGAGAGGCATCAGCATGGGAGCAGCATTGTCCAGTCGGGAGCAGCATTATCATATGACAGCTTCTGTGGAGCAGGCAGTGGTGCAGAGCCCACAGGATGCATTTCAAGTAGTGGGGCAGCTGTATGAACGGCCGGTATGGGTGGGGGCGAGTGGTATCAGCGCATGTTATGTATTAAGGCAGCGATGTGTGCTCAGTGACAGGGGCGCTACGTAGAGATGAGCGCCTGAAATTTTTCTGGTTTTGTGTTTTGGTTTTGGGTTCGGTTCCGCGGCCGTGTTTTGGGTTCGAACGCGTTTTGGCAAAACCTCACCGAATTTTTTTTGTCGGATTCGGGTGTGTTTTGGATTCGGGTGTTTTTTTCAAAAAACACTAAAAAACAGCTTAAATCATAGAATTTGGGGGTCATTTTGATCCCAAAGTATTATTAACCTCAAAAACCATAATTTACACTCATTTTCAGTTTATTCTGAATACCTCACAATATTATTTTTAGTCCTAAAATTTGCACCGAGGTCGCTGTGTGAGTAAGATAAGCGACCCTAGTGGCCGACACAAACACCGGGCCCATCTAGGAGTGGCACTGCAGTGTCACGCAGGATGTCCCTTCCAAAAAACCCTCCCCAAACAGCACATGACGCAAAGAAAAAAAGAGGCGCAATGAGGTAGCTGTGTGAGTAAGATTAGCGACCCTAGTGGCCGACACAAACACCGGGCCCATCTAGGAGTGGCACTGCAGTGTCACGCAGGATGTCCCTTCCAAAAAACCCTCCCCAAACAGCACATGACGCAAAGAAAAAAAGAGGCGCAATGAGGTAGCTGTGTGAGTAAGATTAGCGACCCTAGTGGCCGACACAAACACCGGGCCCATCTAGGAGTGGCACTGCAGTGTCACGCAGGATGTCCCTTCCAAAAAACCCTCCCCAAACAGCACATGACGCAAAGAAAAAAAGAGGCGCAATGAAGTAGCTGACTGTGTGAGTAAGATTAGCGACCCTAGTGGCCGACACAAACACCGGGCCCATTTAGGAGTGGCACTGCAGTGTCACGCAGGATGTCCCTTCCAAAAAACCCTCCCCAATCAGCACATGATGCAAAGAAAAAGAAAAGAAAAAAGAGGTGCAAGATGGAATTGTCCTTGGGCCCTCCCACCCACCCTTATGTTGTATAAACAAAACAGGACATGCACACTTTAACCAACCCATCATTTCAGTGACAGGGTCTGCCACACGACTGTGACTGATATGACGGGTTGGTTTGGACCCCCCCCAAAAAAGAAGCAATTAATCTCTCCTTGCACAAACTGGCTCTACAGAGGCAAGATGTCCACCTCATCATCACCCTCCGATATATCACCGTGTACATCCCCCTCCTCACAGATTATCTTCACGTCCAGTGTTGGGAAGGTCAGGCATCGCAACCGACACAATTGGACTCTCCTTGTGGATTTGGGATTTCGAAGAATGCACAGTTCTTTGCTGTGCTGCTTTTGCCAGCTTGAGTCTTTTCATTTTTCTAGCGAGAGGCTGAGTGCTTCCATCCTCATGTGAAGCTGAACCACTAGCCATGAACATAGGCCAGGGCCTCAGCCGTTCCTTGCCACTCCGTGTCGTAAATGGCATATTGGCAAGTTTACGCTTCTCCTCCGACAATTTTATTTTAGGTTTTGGAGTCCTTTTTTTTTCTGATATTTGGTGTTGTGGATTTTACATGCTCTGTACTATGACATTGGGCATCGGCCTTGGCAGACGACGTTGCTGGCATTTCATCGTCTCGGCCATGACTAGTGGCAGCAGCTTCAGCACGAGGTGGAAGTGGATCTTGATCTTTCCCTAATTTTGGAACCTCAACATTTTTGTTCTCCATATTTTAATAGGCACAACTAAAAGGCACCTCAGGTAAACAATGGAGATGGATACTAGTATACAATTATGGACTGCCTGCCGAGTGCAGACACAGAGGTAGCCACAGCCGTGAACTACCGTACTGTACTGTGTCTGCTGCTAATATAGACTGGTTGATAAAGAGATGTCTATGTAACTATGTATGTATAAAGAAGAAAGAAAAAAAAACCACGGTTAGGTGGTATACAATTATGGACGGACTGCCTGCCGAGTGCAGACACAGAGGTAGCCACAGCCGTGAACTACCGTACTGTACTGTGTCTGCTGCTAATAATATAGACTGGTTGATAAAGAGATGTCGTAGTAGTATGTATGTATAAAGAAGAAAGAAAAAAAACCCACGGTTAGGTGGTATACAATTATGGACGGACTGCCTGCCGAGTGCAGACACAGAGGTAGCCACAGCCGTGAACTACCGTACTGTACTGTGTCTGCTGCTAATATAGACTGGTTGATAAAGAGATGTCTATGTAACTATGTATGTATAAAGAAGAAAGAAAAAAAAACCACGGTTAGGTGGTATACAATTATGGACGGACTGCCTGCCGAGTGCAGACACAGAGGTAGCCACAGCCGTGAACTACCGTACTGTACTGTGTCTGCTGCTAATATAGACTGGTTGATAAAGAGATGTCTATGTAACTATGTATGTTTAAAGAAGAAAGAAAAAAAAACCACGGTTAGGTGGTATACAATTATGGACGGACTGCCTGCCGAGTGCAGACACAGAGGTAGCCACAGCCGTGAACTACCGTACTGTACTGTGTCTGCTGCTAATATAGACTGGTTGATAAAGAGATGTCTATGTAACTATGTATGTATAAAGAAGAAAGAAAAAAAAACCACGGTTAGGTGGTATACAATTATGGACGGACTGCCTGCTGAGTGCAGACACAGAGGTAGCCACAGCCGTGAACTACCGTACTGTACTGTGTCTGCTGCTAATATAGACTGGTTGATAAAGAGATGTCTATGTAACTATGTATGTATAAAGAAGAAAGAAAAAAAAACCACGGTTAGGTGGTATACAATTATGGACGGACTGCCTGCCGAGTGCAGACACAGAGGTAGCCACAGCCGTGAACTACCGTACTGTACTGTGTCTGCTGCTAATATAGACTGGTTGATAAAGAGATGTCTATGTAACTATGTATGTATAAAGAAGAAAGAAAAAAAAACCACGGTTAGGTGGTATACAATTATGGACGGACTGCCTGCCGAGTGCAGACACAGAGGTAGCCACAGCCGTGAACTACCGTACTGTACTGTGTCTGCTGCTAATATAGACTGGTTGATAAAGAGATGTCGTAGTAGTATGTATGTATAAAGAAGAAAAAAAAACCACGGTTAGGTGGTATACAATTATGGACGGACTGCCTGCCGAGTGCAGACACAGAGGTAGCCACAGCCGTGAACTACCGTACTGTGTCTGCTGCGACTGGATGATAAATGATATAAAAAATATATATATATCACTACTGCAGCCGGACAGGTATATATTATATATTATATAATGACGGACCTGCTGGACACTGTCTGTCAGCAGAATGAGTTTTATTTTTATAGAATAAAAAAAACAACAACACACAAGTGAAGTCACACGACGAGTGTTTAACTTTTTCAGGCAATCACAATATAAGTATACTACTAACTATACTGGTGGTCAGTGTGGTCAGGTCACTGGTCAGTCACACTGGCAGTGGCACTCCTGCAGCAAAAGTGTGCACTGTTTAATTTTAATATAATATTATGTACTCCTGGCTCCTGCTATAACCTATAACTGGCACTGCAGTGCTCCCCAGTCTCCCCCACAATTATAAGCTGTGTGAGCTGAGCAGTCAGACAGATATATAATATATATAGATGATGCAGCACACTGGGCTGAGCCTGAGCAGTGCACACAGATATGGTATGTGACTGAGTCACTGTGTGTATCACTTTTTTCAGGCAGAGAACGGATATATTAAATAAACTGCACTGTCTGGTGGTCACTCACTATATAATATTATGTACTCCTGGCTCCTGCTATAACCTATAACTGGCACTGCAGTGCTCCCCAGTCTCCCCCACAATTATAAGCTGTGTGAGCTGAGCAGTCAGACAGATATATAATATATATAGATGATGCAGCACACTGGGCTGAGCCTGAGCAGTGCACACAGATATGGTATGTGACTGAGTCACTGTGTGTATCGCTTTTTTCAGGCAGAGAACGGATATATTAAATAAATTGCACTGTCTGGTGGTCACTCACTAGTAAACTCTCTGCACTCTCTACACTTCTACAGTACTCCTCCTAGTCCTAAGCTCCAGTAAATCTCTCTCTCTTATAATCTAAATGGAGAGGACGCCAGCCACGTCCTCTCCCTATCAATCTCAATGCACGTGTGAAAATGGCGGCGACGCGCGGCTCCTTATATAGAATCTGAGTCTCGCGAGAATCCGACAGCGTCATGATGACGTTCGGGCGCGCTCGGGTTAACCGAGCAAGGCGGGAGGATCCGAGTCTGCTCGGACCCGTGAAAAAAACCATGAAGTTCGGGCGGGTTCGGATTCAGAGAAACCGAACCCGCTCATCTCTAGCGCTACGTGCCCCTGTCATTATCGCCACTGCCATCTAAAAGATTAGATTTCGACAGCTGCCGGTGTCGTTGGCCATACACCACAGCTCTGGCAGGGGCGGGTGCCGACTCAGGGCTGCATGTGAGATCCTGTGAGAGTAGCTAGAGCTCCCACTTGCACCCTGGAGCCAGCTAGGGGAAGATACAAAGAGCAGCAGCACTAAGCTGATGCGCTGTGCTCTCTGGCGGGGATTGCTGGAGGGGGGAGTTTTTACTCCCCAGCTCCAGCAAACTAGATATTCTTACATCTCGTCAATGTACCTTCCTGCTTCGTTTCAGTTATCAGGCAAACCAGGAAGAGCTATAGCGGCACGATATGTGCCGCTATAGTACAGCTACCCCAGTGTGCGGTTGCAGCCTGCCCATAAAGGAACATATTGGGCTGCATAGGGTATAGTCTCTGCTTGGCTGCTTGGTGTATAGTACCTTTTTGTAGACCTTAGGTTTTTTTTTTGTTTAATAAAAATTAAATGAGGAGGTTTTCATTTATTTTTAAAAAATTGTCAATGTGTGTAATCTCTAGTGGGGGCCAAAGTCTGTAATCTATTGTGGGGGCTAGCCTGGTGTAATTTACTGTGGCACCTAATGCGTTATAATTTACTGTGGGAACCAATGCATTATAATTTACCTTGGGGTCCAAAGCGTTATAAATTACTGTGGGGTCCAATGTGTTATAATTTACTGTAAGTTCCAATGTGTTAGAATTAACTGTGGACCCAATATCTTATAATTTACTGTGGCCCAATTCAGATCTGATCGCAGCAGCAAATTTGTTAGCTAATGGGCAAAACCATGTGCACTGCAGGTGGGGCAGATATAACACGTGCAGAGAGAGTTAGATTTGGGTGGGTTATTTTGTTTCTGTGCAGGGTAAATACTGGCTGCTTTATTTTTACACTGCAATTTAGATTTCAGTTTGAACACACCACACCCAAATCTAACTCTCTCTGCACATGTTACATCTGCCCCACCTGCAGTGCACATGGTTTTGCCAACTAGCTACCAAATTTGCGGCTGCGATCTGAATTAGACCCCCAATGCGTTAGAATTCAGTGTGGGGCCCAATGCGTTTACTTTATTGTGGGGTCCAATGCGTGTACTTTATTGTGGGGGGCCAATGCGTGTAATTACTGTTTACAACCTCCATCATCACATCAATTATGGTGTGTGTTCTTTAGAAAGGCCAGCCCATTATGTAAATTGCAGGAATATTTGGCACATTTCACAACGATGATCTCCCAGTGTGTACAGAAGAAAGATTAATTGGGCACTGTCCTCAACAACAGATATATTTGCAGATGGCAGTCATGATTGGCCAGGTGTGCAGCCAGCCTAAGACACATTTTTGAGTAAAAAGATGCAAGAAAAGACATACATAAGCCAGAAACAATATTCGCCTTAGATGTTTCTTCAGATAGCTATTTCTCCAATATTTATCAATAAGTCTAGGGTTTGATTTGAGAGCATGGAGTAACATTTCCCCAGTAATAAATAAATACACATACATACATACATACATACATACATACATACACTTCTCACATTCATCTTTCATACTTCTTCCTTATATAGTTTGAACCTGTGAAAATATTCTATGGTGACTTGCATTGTATTTGACCAATACTGTTTAATGATAAATGTGAATTCTAAAAGTATCAATTGTTTGTTGAAATACATTCTTACATTTTATATTATATATGACTGGCGTGCATTCTTCCATGAATAGAATATTCCTAATGATTTAAAGATATATGTCTAGGTACAACCTCTGCGAGTATGTTATTAAAAGTTACACAATTAGTGAGTAATTATTATAAATCACTAAATAGTTAAAATTATACATTTGCTTCAAAGATATGAAATATAGTAATGTAGTACAAGCAATAGGAACAGACAGAGAAAAATAAGGGAAAAGCAATTACCCTTTATCACAGTTAAAACACATTGTTTTTATCCTTCAAATGCATGATTTCCCTGGGCTTAACAGCTAAACACCCTTGGTTCCTTTATAGCACACTGCCCCTTTGCCACATATCTCTCCCCCTTGCGTCGACTAGTCTGGTGATTAAGACCTCGCAAGGAGCGCAAATTTCTGTAACAGGGCATCTGCATTCTTCTGTAAGATCCTGGGTCTATGCTTCACTGTACACCCAAAAGGTTGTAGCACCAGGAACAACATGGTAACCGTTCAGTTTCTCTGCATCCATTGTAATGGAGCATGGTCTGTAATTAAGGAGAACTCTTTCCCCAGCAAATAGCACCAATATGCTTCTATTGCCCACTTTATAGCCAGGCACTCCTTCCCTACCGTGGCATACTATTGTTCCCTCTGCAACAACTTCATGCTCAAGTACAATACAGTATGTTGTACACCATCACCTTTCTGGAAGAGGACTGCACCTTAGCTAACATCAGAAGAGTATGTCTGTAGGAAAATCCTGGTCCACTCCAACCTATCAGGACAACATTTTTTTAAGCAAGTCTTACAATGGAGCCACTCTAAACGCAAAGTGGCTGATAAACTACCTATAGTAACCTACCAAGCCCAGAAAGGTTCTCAACTCTAACTTGGTCTTAGACTTTGACCATTTTTTATGGCCTCAACTTTTCCTATTTGAGGTTTCACTTGACCCTGTCCAAGTACGTTACCTAAATATGTAGCTTCTCTTAGGGCCACTGCACATTTCTCAGGGTTAGCTGTGAAACCTGTGGATCTCAATGAAGCCAGTACTGCCTCAACCTTAGGAAGATGAGATTCACAGTCTTGTGTATAACAATGTCATGTCGATAAGTGGCCGCATAAGCAGTATAAGTTTTTAGTCACATGTTCATCACCTTTGGAAAGTGGCTGGCACGCCATGCAAACCAAAGAGTAGGACCTTGTATTAAAAAAAGGCCTTCATGGTAGAAACAGCTGTCTTTTGCTTACTTCAGGCATAAGAGGGAACTGCCAATAGCCCCTTATGAGATCAAGGTTGGTTAAATATTTGCTGCTGGCAAAATGTTCCACCAGTTCGTTTACCTGTGGCATCGGCTACGCACTGAACTGGGATGCGTGGTTTAACTTTCTAAAGTCAAGACAGAACCATAAGCTGCTATTGCATTTTGTAACCAGCACAACTGGGCTACACCACTCACTGGTACTATAGACTCCTCAATTACCCCCAGTTGGACCATGCTCTCCACTTCCCTTCTAACTGCACTTCGCCTATCCTCAGGGATCTGGTAGGGTTTTTTTTGTTTTTTACTATTACCCCAGAAGGCATGACAATATCATGTTCAATCAATCAATCAATCAATCAATAATCCATCAATCAATCAATCAATCAATCAAGCCTGTGCGCCCTTGTAGGGAAGAAAACAAATCCTTGTTCCATTGTGCCATCTCATCTACATGGCCCTTTTGCTATGCAGGTATATTCTATGGTAATCAAAGACTTTTCCACTACCGTACTCAAGAACCCTGTCACTGAATCCTCATCATGCCACGGTTTCAATACATTTACTGTAAATGATATATCTGCTCTTACTTCCTCCTCCTGGCCTGTCAGACCTTATAGATCATTAGGCTATCCGCCTCTACCACCTCATAGGGCCCCTGTCAATGAGCACTGAGCTCACTCTCTTGGATTGGCACTTGATCGAAGACCTTATCCCCGGGAAAGAAGGACTGAGTTATCACTGTAGCATTATAACTTTCCTTCTGATGACCTTCTACATGATCGTGCACCGAAGTGCTTATATTCCCCAACCTCTTGTACATTTGAGTGAAACCAGTATGTAACTGGAGCCAGACTGGAACGGGATTATGACTGGAGCCGTACTGGAACCGGTATATGTTTCCAGAGACAGGTCCCTTAGTTTCCAGAATGGATCTGGAGGCTGGATAGGTGGGGACAATTTCCAGTTAGAAACTGGAAGCTGGAACTCACTGGTTCGCACAGACTAGAGTCACAGAGGCACAGAGTTTCAGGGAGCACAGCACTGAGTTTTAACTTCAACAGAAGAGATGTGGTACTATCGATTTGTGCAAGTCAAGAAGTTGAACTTATAGGGCTGGGTGTAATGTGATTGGATGCTGTGGTCCGCTGATGTTAGAGCAGCTTCTGGATTGGCTGTGAAGAGTCAGCTGGCTGAATCCAACATAGCAACGTTCATGTCTGGGTTTTGGAGGGAACTCTGGTGTTTAGTCTGTGAGTCAGGATACTGGTAGGAAGCGGAGCGCTACAGAGAAACACTTAGAATCATCCACAATATGCTGGTATTGCTGTGCATTATCAGCTTGGGCAAACTCTCTCAATAGCCAGAAGCAGTGTTCATAATGAGCGGACCCCAGCGGTCGCCATTACAGACACTTCAGAGGTAAGAAACTGAGTTTAAGACTCTGGAGCGTGACAATTATTATCTGGTTTGTAACAGTTCTCTGACTAGAATGCTGAGAAGGGTGAGGACGGGGCAAATTATCATAGCCTTGACCTTTGTAGGTTCCCAGAAGTGCGGGGGTGACATAACCATGCCCCACCTGTGATGCCACAACAGTAACCCCCTTTGCTCTTGTGTGGTGTGCACCATAGGAAAGTATTTCAGATGAAGCACTATAACACCTTCTTCAATAGCTATGTCCCTCTAATACCCAGGCCCTGCAGTCCAGCCTCAGATATCCCTGTTATTGGAATATTGCTATCAGTTGAGAGTTTTTAAACATCTACTAAATGTTTTTGAGTATAGTTTTAGGAACAGTGCAACCTACCTGCCATGTAAAGTCAGTGCACAACATGCTGAAAGGGCAGCGTAGTAATATAATTTCTTAACATCAAAAATATTTTTTTTCTACTGAAATAAATTCTAAATCAATTACAGGTCATTTTGCAAAATCTTTTAAAACATATTTATGTGACACTTTTTCTTTAAAGTGCATATCAAATACGCCTACAGTAAATGATGTTGTGTAACGGAAAACTTTCACTGGTTAACCATGTAAAACTTTGGAAAATGAAACATTGTTTTAATTTGATTTAGACACTTAGCTGTACCAGATTATTTTCTCTGAGACACAAAAATCTACTACTTGAGCGTGAAGGCCACATTTTTGTCTTGAAAGCTATTGATAGGAATGCCTGACAATTGCTCATTGAGACTAATGAACTTTACATTCTGAATCACTTTACATTAGCCTACTCTATCAGTTCACCTGGCAGCTGTTTGACTCATTCTTACAGTTACGCACAGATAATGAATTCATTTATTATAGTATTATGCTTCCACTATGCTTTTATCTTTTCTTTTAAATCTGTTGGATATTGGGGGTTATTCATGGATGTTAGCAAACCAATAAAGTTAGCAATTGGGCAAAACCGTGTTGCACTGCAGGTGGGGCAGATATAACATGTGTAGAGAGAGTTAGATTTGGGTGGTTTATATTATTTCTGTGTATGGAAAATATTGGCGTCTTTCTTTTTACACTGCAGTTTAGATATCAGTTTGAACACACCCCACCAAAATCTAAATACACATTATGCGATATGGCATGCGTTACGGCTGATATTGTATGATCGCATATGATATCATGTAATGTGTACACACGATATTGCATGCGATGTACGCTCCCGCGGATCATATACTGCATCGCACGTCGGACCTGCATGCAGGTCTGATGTGCGACATTGCTTATGAGGGCCTTGCTGTATTCATCCCGCTCCCCCTCCCCCATCGCAGCCGACATCGGCAAGTGCGTTTACACTTGCCGATATCGGGACTCCATCGCAGGCGATGTTGCATCACATGCACATCATTCTGTTGTGTACACAGCCTAAATCTCTCTGCACTTGTTACATCTGCCCCACCTGTAGTGCAACATGGTTTTGCCCAATTGCTAACATTTTTGGTTTGCTAACTACTCTGAATAACCCCCTTAGTGGTTTAGTAGGAGTATTTCTACTTTTGGGACATATTTATCACATCCCGCATTTTTAAAGCGACTGTGATAAGGAAATATTGCCCATATTCGCAGTGAAGTGATATAAATCACCATTTGCAATTATCATCTTTGAGGTACTTCAGAGAATGTCCTATCCTGGACTAGAAGCAAAATAATAGCTTCTGGACTTCAGTAAAGGATTCCTCTCCAACAAAATATGCAGTAGAGTAGGCCATAGGCCATCTGAAAATGGCATTAGCTACCATTTAGTATCCCCCTTGGAAACCTACAGTATTTCTGATTGAAATCAGGGAACTGAGAAGATATCTCCATATATCCCATAATACTGTACCTGCAGAGAGGCTATGAAAACCTGCACATTTTATTTACTGTAATATAGTATATACTGTATACAACTTTTTCTTAGATGGTGGTATTTATATTCTTCAAAGACTGGGACTACTGAATACATCGTAGGAGGGAAAAATGCGCAAAGGGAAAAATTCAATCGCCTTGCGTATGCAGCCTAATTGTAAAGAGAACACATTTTGATTGACAGGAAGTGACTTTGTGGGTGGTAACATAGCGTTTGTGGGGAGTGGTTGGTAAGACACAGGGGTGTCATGGCCGGGAAGTGTATCTGACGTCATCTGCATACGTTGCGTTCAAAAACATGGCGCCGGTGCGTCTGCATTCTCATTGAATTGAGTGTGGTTGGGTCAGCAGCAAATGGCAATGATGCTCATATTTTTGCGTATGCATTGTGAGTTTGCTAATGCATACCCGGATTTGCCAATGCATAGGTGGGTGTCTTTTATCGTTTCTGGGTGGCTCTTCACATTTGATTTTCAGCAATAGCAGATTCGTGAAAATCGCTATCTCAGCCTCAATAGCGATACATAGTGAATCAGGCCCTTTGTTCGTGTACCTTAAGTGAGTGCACAAAAAGGGGTGAGGCCTTGTAGCATGTGATGTGGTAGTTTGGGAGCATGGCTGTGCATCAAGCCAACATATTTTATCATGCTGAAGGGCATGCCCAGTACTTGCTGATCTGCTGGGCTGTCCCCAGTCCCTCTCTCCGATTTTTAAATGATGCATGCATGCATATGACATTCATTCACCGCTGTCCTGCTATGCAGAGTAGCTGGGTTGTGTATGGTTGGGGGCAATCACAACGTGGCCCCCTGCAGGCTCGCTGTGTGTTTGCCAAGCAGCGGGCTCGGTGGCTTGATGCGCTTGCCACAGGGTCTGTTTCCACTCTATGGATGCCGACTGTCAGGATTTCTATCTGGTGAGATTCTGGCGTCAGTATAGTGACCGGCGGTAACATAACTGCATTCCAAGTAGCTGGTGTGACACTACAGCCCACTGGTGGAATGGCAGGACACTGCCACATAAGCAGATCTGTCCCATCAAAATCAGAAAGGTTGAGTGTTGGTTTGCAGGAGGCTCTAGTGGACAGTGTTGATTGGTGGTTGCAACACTGGGGATGCAGTGCAGATTAAAACTAACAGAGGGGAGACGAACCACACACCTACCCTGCTACCACCTATAGTGATACACTCTCACACCTACTAAAGCCACAGTGTATGAAACACATTTGTAGGGTAGGTGTGAGGATGTATTGGTGTGGGTAGTATAGGTGGGAGTACGGTAGGTGTGAGGGTGTATTAGTGTGAGGATTTATTAGTGGGAGTAGCGTAGGTGTGAGGGTGTAGTAGTGGGAGTAGTATAGGTCAGAGTAGGGTAGGTGTGTGTATTAGTATAAGTAGTATAGGTGTGAGTAGGGTAGGTGTGAGGGTGTATTAGTGGGAGTAGTATAGGCGGGAGTAGGGTAGGTGTGAGTGTGTATTAGTGTGAGTAGTATAGGTGGGAGTAGGTTAGGTGTGAGGGTGTATTAGTGTGAGTAGTATAGGCGGGAGTAGGGTAGGTGTGAGTGTGTATTAGTGTGAGTAGTATAGGTGTGAGTAGGGTAGGTGTGAGGGTGTATTAGTGGGAGAAGTATAGGTCGGAGTAGGGTAGGTGTGTTTATTAGTGTAAGTAGTATAGGTGTGAGTAGGGCAGGTGTGAGGGTGTATTAGTGGGAGTAGTATAGGCGGGAGTAGGGTAGGTGTGAGTGTGTATTAGTGTGAGTAGTATAGGTGGGAGTAGGTTAGGTGTGAGGGTGTATTAGTGGGAGTAGCATAGGTGAGAATAGGGTAGGTGTGAGGGTGTATTAGTGGGAGTAGCATAGGTGAGAATAGGGTAGGTGTGAGGGTGTATTAGTGGGAGTAATATATGTAGGAGAAGGGTAGGTGTGAGGGTGTATTAGTGGGAGTAGTATAGGTGGGAGTAGGGTAGGTGTGAGGTTGTACCAGTGTATGTAGTTTAGGTGGGAATAGGGTAGGTATGGAGGTGTATTATTGTGAGTAGTATAGGTTCGAGTAGGGCACTTGTGATGGTGTATTAGTGTGAGTAGTATAGGTGGGAGTACAACAGGTGTGGGGATGTATTAGTGTAGTAGAATAGTTGGGAGTAGTGTAGGTATAATGGTATACTAGTGTGTGCAGTTTAGGTGGGGGTAAGTTAGGTGTGAGGGTGTATTAGTGTGTGTAATATAGGTGAGGGTAGGGTAGGTATGAGGCTGTATTAGTGTGTAGTACAGGTGGGAGTAGGGTAGGTGTGAGGGTGTATTAGTGTGAGGATTTATTAGTGGGAGCAGAGTAGATGAGAGGGTGTATTTGTGGGAGTAGTATAGATGGGAGTAGGTAGGTGTGTGTATTAGTGTAAGTAGTATAGGTGTAAGGGTGTATTAGTGTGAGTAGTATAGGTGGTAGTAGGGTAGGTGTGAGTGCGTATTAGTGTGAGTAGCATAGGTGGGAGTAGGTTAGGTGTGAGGGTGTATTAGTGGGAGTAGTATAGGTGGGAGTAGGGTAGGTGTGAGGGTGTATTAGGGCAGTAGTATAGGTGAGGGTAGGGTAGGTGTGAGGGTGTATTAGTGGGAGTAGTATAGGTGGGAGTAGGGTAGGTGTGGGGGTGTATTAGTGTGAGTAGTATAGATGGGAGTAGGGTAGGTGTAAGGGTGTATTAGTGGGAGTAGTACAGGTAGGAGTAGGGTAGGTGTGAGGGTGTATTAGTGTGAGGATTTATTAGTGGGAGTAGGGTAGGTGGGAGTAGGGTAGGTGTGGGTATTAGTGTGAGTAGGGTAGGTGTGAGGGTGTATAAGTGGGAATAGTATAGGTGGTAGTAGGGTAGGTGTGAGTGTGTATTAGTGTGAGTAGTATAGGTCGGAGTAGGGTAGGTATGAGGGTGTATTAGTGGGAGTAGTATAGGTGGGAGTAGGGTAGGTGTGAGGGTGTATTAGTGCAGTAGTATAGGTGAGAGTAGGGGAAATGTGAGGGTGTATTAGTGCAGTAATATAGGTGAGTGTAGGGTAGGTGTGAGGGTGTATTACTGGGAGTACTATAGGTGGGAGCAGGGTAGGTGTGAGGGTATATTAATGGGAGTAGTATATGTGGGAGTAGGGTATGTGTAAGGGTGTATTAGTGGGAGTAGTATAGGTGGGAGTAGGGTAGGTGTGAGGGTGTAATAGTGGGAGTAGTATAGGTGGGAGATGGGTAGGTGTGAGTGTGTATTAGTGAGAGTAGTATAGGTGGGAGTAGGGTAGGTGTGAAGGTGTACCAATGTATGTAGTTTAGGTGGGAATAGGGTAGGTGTGGGGGTGTATTAGTGTGAGTAGTATAGGTGGGAGTAGGGTACTTGTGATGGTGTATTAGTGTGAGTAGTATAGGTGGGAGTACGACAGGTGTGGGGATGTATTAGTGCAGTAGAATAGGTGGGAGTAGGGTTGGTATTATGGTATACCAGTGTGTGCAGTTTAGGTGGGGGTAAGAGTTAGGTGTGAGGGTGTATTAGTGTGTGTAGTATAGGTGAGGGTAGGGTAAGTATGAGGCTGTATTAGTGTGTAGTATGGGTGGGTGTGAGGGTGTATTAGTGTGAGGATTTATTAGTGGGAGTAACATAGGTGTGAGGGTGTATTAGTGGGAGTAGTATAGGTGGGAGTAGGGTAGGTGTAAAGGTGTACCAGTGTATGTAGTTTAGGTGGGAATAGGGTAGGTGTGGGGGTGTATTAGTGTGAGTAGTATAGGTGGGAGTACGACAGGTGTGGGGATGTATTAGTGCAGTAGAATAGGTGGGAGTAGGGTAGGTATTATGGTATACCAGTGTGTGCAGTTTAGGTGGGGGTAAGTTAGGTGTGAGGGTGTATTAGTGTGTGTAGTATAGGTGAGGGTAGGGTAGGTATGAGGCTGTATTAGTGTGTAGTATAGGTGGGAGTAGGGTGGGTGTGAGGGTGTATTAGTGTGAGTAGTATAGATGGGGTATGGTAGTTATGAGGGTTTATTAGTGTAGTAGTATAGGCGGGAGGAGAAGGTGTAAGGGTGTATTAGTATTAGTGTTACTAGTATAGTTGGGAGTATGATAGGTGTGAAGGTGTACCAGAGTGCGTATATATGCAGGGTAAGTGTGGGGGTGTATTAGTGTGGGTATTATAGGTCGGACTAGGATAGGTGCAAGGGTGTATCAATGTGGATAATGTAGGTGGGAATAGGGTAGATGTGAGGATGAATTTAGTGCAGGAAGCTTAGATGGGAATAGTTTAGGTTTAGTATAGATGGAGTTAGTATAGAGTAGGGTAGATGTGAAGGGTAGCATAAGTGGGAGTAAGGTAGGTGTGAGGGTATATTAGTGCAGTAGTATAGGTGGGAGTAGGGTAGGTATAATAGTAAACCAGTGTGTGTAGTTTAGGTGGGGGTAGGGTAGGTGTGAGGGTGTATTAGTGTGTGTATTATAGCTGGGAGTAGTGAAGGTGTGAGGGTGTGTTAGAGGGAGTAGGGTAGGTTTGCGGGTGTATTAGTGTGTGTAGTATAGGTGGGGGTAGGGTAGGTATGAGCGTGTACTTGTGTGGTGGGAGTAGGGTAGGTGTGAGGGTGTATCAATGTGGGTAGGGTAAGTGGGAATAAGGTAGATGTGAGGATGTATCAGTGTGTGTAGCATAGGTGGGAGTAAGGTATAGTAGGCGTGAGAGTGTATCACTATACAATAGGTGGTAGCAGGGTAGATGTGATGGTGTTTAAATGTGGGTAGTACAGGTAGGAGCAGGATAGGTGTGAGTGTGTAACAGTGTGGGTAGCATAGGTGGGAGTAGGATAGGCGTTAGAGTATGCCAGTGTGCGTAGTATAAGTGCAGGAGCGGTTCTAGGAACTGGCAAGCCGGGCGGATGACCGGGGCGCTGCGGCCTGAGGGCGCGTCCGCAATCACCACGCAGACGCCCACCCACACAAACTAGCTGCAGCAGGCACCGTGTGCTGTGTGGGTACCCGCTGCAGCCGGATCCTATCCCTCAGCGGCAGCCGGAGGCCAGAGATCACTCCTGAGCTCTGGCTTCTGGCTCAGGCAGTGTACGCCTGTGCAGCACTATGGGAGAGATGTCATGATGTCTCTCCCATAGATCTGAGGAGAAGGTGGCCAGACGGAGGGCAGCGGTCTGGAAGCAGGAATGGGGCTGATGAGTATTGTTTTTTTTGTTGTTGTTGTGTGTGTGTGTGTGTGTGTGTGTGTGTGTAAGCTGTGCTACTAGGGGGCATAACTACAGGGGGCATATCTAATGGGGGCCTAACTAATGGGGGCCTAACTAATGGGGGCATATCTACTGGGAGCATATCTACTGGGGGCATATCTACTTTGGGCATTGCATAGGGGGCACTTAATAAGTGCAATGTGTATAAGGTTCTACCTGGTGCAGTGTGTACAAGGGGCTACCTGTCGCAGTGTGTATATGGGTCTACATGGTGCAATGTGTATGAGGGTCTACCTGGTGTAATGTGTATAAGGGTATACTTGGTGCAATGTGTATAAGGGTCTACCTGGTGCAATGTGTATAAGGGGCTACCTGTCACATTGTGTATAAGGGGCTACCTGATGCAGTGTGTATAAGGGGTTACCTGGTGCAATGTGTGTAAGGGGCTACCTGGCATAACGTGTATAATGGGATCTGCTCTACTGAAGTGTAATGTGTGTAAGGGGCTCTAACATGACAAAAGGGACACTACTGTGTGGTGTAATGTGACTGACGGACACTACTGTGTGGTGT
This sequence comes from Pseudophryne corroboree, assembly GCF_028390025.1. Classification (NCBI taxonomy): domain Eukaryota; kingdom Metazoa; phylum Chordata; class Amphibia; order Anura; family Myobatrachidae; genus Pseudophryne; species Pseudophryne corroboree. The sequence continues at coordinate 85,818,560 of NC_086445.1, forward strand.
AATGTGGCTGACGGACACTACTGTGCGGTGTAATGGAAATTGGTACTATCCTGTGACCACTCTTCATCCCTATGAAGCCACACCCCTATTTTTTGCAACACGCACTATTCCTATATTTCCTGACATGGGAGGGGGGCGCCAAAGGAGTCTTTTACCCTGGGTGCCACAAGGTATAGATCCGGCTATATAGATGGAAGTAGGGTAGGTGGGATGGGGCATAAGTGAGGTAAGATTTTTGAGAGTACAGCAATGTTTAATAAAGAGATGGATTTCCAGACAGTATTTTAAGATTTGATAGCTGTAGTAGAGTCTGGTATGGAAATACATATTTGTACATGGAAGAAGTCCTGTAGGGAGTGAAAGTTGATTATCAGAGACGAGACAGAGGCCCGAGTTAGATTACGAGGATGAGAGGGAGAGTATTTTGACATGAGATTTGTGTTGTGTGATTTGGTTTTGTTGTTGAGGGTTATATAGGTAAATGTGAGAGCTTCACTGTGCAAATGCAGAAGCCACATGTGCTCTAAATACGGGTGGTCTTCAGTATGCCGACTGTCGGGATCCTAGCGCACAGTATACCGGCGCTGGAATCCCGACAATCGGCATACCGACACTTTTTCTCCCTCGTGGGGGTCCACGACCTCCCCGGAGGGAGAATAAAATAGCGTGGCATAAGTAGCGCGCCACCGTGCCCGCAGCGTGGCGAGTGCAGCGAACCCCCATGGGCTCATTTGCGCATGCAACACTGTTGGTATGCCGGCGGTCTGGCTCCCGGCGCCGGTATGCTGGTCGCCGGGAGCCCGGCCGCCGGCATACCATACTACACCCCTAAATACAGTATGTTAAAGTACAAGTTATGTTTTAGATATTGTCAAGCCCATTCTCCAGCTGATACATTTTGTATGGTAATGCAATAGAGGTTGTATAGGTTATGTGCCTATAGGTGTATATAGGTGATCGGCTGTTACAAAAGGCTGCAGTGCCTGTCTACCCAAAAACAAATTGTGTTACAGTGAAAGCTGTCTATTGCTGAGAAGATTCATCATCTCCACTAATGTATTCAGCTGGCAACAGGATCCAAATCAGTGAAATCTGCTAGAGTACATGCTTTACTTTTAGGAAATGCTGCCTTTGAGTTCTTAATTCATGAAGATACAGTACCATACATCGTAAATTGGGGGTCATTCCGAGTTGTTCGCTCGGTAAATTTTTTCGCATCGCAGCGATTTTCCGCTTAGTGCGCATGCGCAATGTCCGCACTGCAACTGCGCCAAGTAAATTTGCTATGCAGTTAGGAATTTTACTCACGGTTTTTTCTTCGTTCTGGTGATCGTAATGTGATTGACAGGAAGTGGGTGTTTCTGGGTGGAAACAGGCCGTTTTATGGGTGTGTGCGAAAAAACGCTACCGTTTCTCGGAAAAACGCGGGAGTGGCTGGAGAAACGGAGGAGTGTCTGGGCGAACGCTGGGTGTGTTTATGATGTCAAACCAGGGGGGTCATTCCGAGTTGTTCGCTCGCAAGCGGATTTTAGCAGATTTGCTCATGCTAAGCCGCCGCCTACTGGGAGTGAATCTTAGCATCTTAAAATTGCGAACGATGTATTCGCAATATTGCGATTACACACCTCGTAGCAGTTTCTGAGTAGCTCCAGACTTACTCGGCATCTGCGATCAGTTCAGTGCTTGTCGTTCCTGGTTTGACGTCACAAACACACCCAGCGTTCTCCCAGACACTCCTCCGTTTCTCCGGCCACTCCTGCGTTTTTTCCGGAAACGGTAGCGTTTTTTCCCACACGCCCATAAAACGGCCTGTTTCCGCCCAGTAACACCCATTTCCTGTCAATCACATTACGATCGCCAGAACGATGAAAAAGCCGTGAGTAAAAATCCTAACTGCATAGCAAATTTACTTGGCGCAGTCGCAGTGCGGACATTGCGCATGCGCATTAAGCGGAAAATCGCTGCGATGCGAAGATTTTTACCGAGCGAACAACTCGGAATGACCCCCCAGGAACGACAAGCACTGAACTGATCGCAGATGCCGAGTAAGTCTCGAGCTACTCAGAAACTGCACAGAGATGTCTTTTCGCTATATTGCGAATCTTTCGTTCGCAATTTTAAGAAGCTAAGATTCACTCCCAGTAGGCGGCGGCTTAGCGTGTGTAAAGCTGCTAAAAGCAGCTTGCGAGCGAACAACTCGGAATGAGGGCCATTGTGTTTCCAATGACAACTGCCAGAAAAGGTAATACATTGTAACTGATGATCATCCTGAAAGATCTGTAGAAAGTGATGTGACACAAACTCTATATACCAGAGGAGAACATTGAATATTATGACTATGTATCTCCAGGAGACAGACGAGTCATGTGTCATGAAATGGATTGCTGTCAGACCTATTGTATGTCTAACTTATCTGGAGGAAGACAAACATAGGGGGTCATTCCGAGTTGATCGCTCGCTAGCTATTTTTTGCAGCACTGCGATCAGATAGTCGTCGCCTATGGGGGAGTGTATTTTTGCTTTGCAAGTGTGCTAACGCTTGTGCAGCCAAGCGGTACAAAAAATATTTGTGCAGTTTCTGAGTAGTCCAGGACTTACTCAGCCGCTGCGATCACTTCAACCTGTCCAGTCCCAGAATAGACGTCAGACACCCTCCCTGCAAACACTTGGACACGCCTGCGTATTTCCAACCACTCCCTGAAAACAGTCAGTTGACACCCACAAACGCCCTCTTCCTGTCAATCTTCTTGCAATCGGCTGTGCGAATGGATTCTTCGTTAAATCCATTGCCCAGCACTGATCCGCTTTGTACCCATATGACGCACCTGCACATTGCGGTGCATACACATGCGCAGTTTTGCTGAGTTTTTACCTGATCGCAGCGCTGCAAAAAATAGCTAGCATGCGATCAGGTTGGAATGACCCCCATAGGGAGAATTCTGCATGTCTTATTGTGGCTGGTGCAGTGCCAGGGTGTGCATACAAACAGGGCGTGCCAAACAACAGGGCAAGCTCTTCTTACGTAGCCCTTCGGGGTTAATATATTAGCGCTCATCCAGACAGACTTTGGTAGCATCCTGATAGCGACCTTCTACAGGCATCAAAAAAAATATAGAAGAGAGGGAGATATGTATCAAAGCTTGGAGTAAGATAAAGTGGAGAGAGATAAAGTACCAACCAATCTGCTTCTGTCATTTTTCAAACACAGCTTTTAAAATGACAGAAGCTGATACTTTCTCTATCTTCACTTTATCATTCTCCAATCTTTGATACATCTCCCCCTCTGTTCCATCTCTTACACAGTTGCCCCAGTATAAAGGACGGGAGACAAAGTTTGTATATAAACTTTAATGAAAATAGAGAATCTCCAAAACGAATCTAGTCATTCAAATAGCAAATAAAATCTTGTTCTTTCTTGATGCATAGTAAGCAAACTACAGATGTATCCTCATACACCTAGCCTCAATGGGGGTCATTCCGACCCGTTTGCATGCAGCGGTTTATCGCTGCGGTGCAAACGAGTCGGAAATGCGCATGCGCGGCACTTGCAATGTGCACGCGCATCGTTGCCCGGCGGCAACGACCAGAAGAAAGTGATCGCTAGCACGATCGCAAGAAGATTGACAGCGGGGAGGCGTTCCGGGGCAGATACTCACCGTCAGGGTCGGACTGGCCCACAGGGAAACCACCGGTAGGCCCCACTGCCTGAGGACCCACTCCTTCCTCTAAGGATCAGGTTCCAGACTATGCACTTGTATTATACATGGTAGATATGATGCATTACACTGCACTAAACTATTGTGTATTTCAAGCCTCTGTGGAGGCTGGCCACACACCCTTTGTAGGCTGGCCACACCCCTAAGTATGGGCCCCTATTACTGCATTCCCCCGGTGGGCCCTTCATGCCCCAGTCCAACACTGCTCACTGTTTTCTGGGCGTGGAGATCCAAACGCAGGCGCGTCCCTGCGTTTGGAGGGCGGTTGTCTGACATAAATTCCGGGACCTTCATCCCTGGATCCATCACGCAGGGTAAGTAACTGCAGGGCTGGTCTTGTTCTGCACAAAACTTTTTTCTAGCATAGCAGGGCTTCACAAGCAATCGCAGCCTTGCTATGCTAAAATACACTCCTCCATAGGCGCCGTCTAGTTGATCGCACGAGTAGCAAAAAGTTGTTACGTGCGATCAACTCGGAATGACTCCCAATATGCCATGTGGCAAGAGATGCCTGGCACAAGTGAGCCATTCCAAGCGGTGTAGCTCAGCAACCTTTTCCTTAAATTTGCACAGATGCAGCAAAAGCCCACTCAGTCTGTACAGGAGGGGTGTGGATTATTAGATCTACACTAAAAAGTTCTACAGTCAACAGGTCTACCACTAATGGTAGACATGCATTAGGTCAGCTATGGGTCAAAAGGTCGACAGGGTCAAGAGGTCGACATAGAATAGGTAGACAGTAGGAAAGGTTGCCAGAGTCCAAAGGTTGACATGGAAATGATCGAAACAAAATAGTAGACACATTTTTTTTTTTTGTGGGGGGGGGGGGGGGGGGGGGCATTTTGTCACTTTTTTTGCCACAAACAAGACTCAGTAGTATACTGCGTCCCCTTGCATCGGGCAAGGTGCCTCGCTCCGCTATCGCTTAGTTTGGCACAGGTTACTATTCCCAATCGTAGTCCACGTGGATGCTTAAGTATGAAAAAGTTGATAAAAAAATGAAAAAACAAATAAAAAACTTGTACCATATGTGTGTCGACCATTATCATGTCAACCTTTTGACCTGTTGCACTGTTTACCTTTTCCATGTTGACCTTTTGTCTCTGTTGACCTTTTGAACTAATGCATGCCTACCATTAGAGATGAGCGGGTTCGGTTCCTCGGAATCCGAACCCGCCCGAACTTCATGTTTTTTTACACGGGTCCGAGCGACTCGGATCTTCCCGCCTTGCTCGGTTAACCCGAGCGCGCCCGAACGTCATCATCACGCTGTCGGATTCTCGCGAGGCTCGGATTCTATCGCGAGACTCGGATTCTAAATAAGGAGCCGCGCGTCGCCGCCATTTTTCACACGTGCATTGAGATTCATAGGGAGAGGATGTGGCTGGCGTCCTCTCCGTTTATAGAGATTCGAGAAGAGAGTGAGACAGAGAGAGACACAGTAGTAATTTGGGGAGCATTAGGAGGAGTACTACTACTACTAGTACTTGCTGAAGTGATAGAGAGAGATAGTGTGACTGTATTATCTGACTTGTGGGGGAGACACTGACAGTGGGGAGCAGTTAGAGTCTGAGAGCAGGACTCAGGACTCAGGAGTACATAATATAATGTACAGTGCACACTTTTGCTGCCAGAGTGCCAGCCACACTGCCATTGTTTGTGACCACACTGACCACCAGTATAATATATATTGTGATTGTCTGCTTAGGACTCAGGAGTACTACTTGCAAGTAGAGATGAGCGCCTGAAATTTTTCGGGTTTTGTGTTTTGGTTTTGGGTTCGGTTCCGCGGCCGTGTTTTGGGTTCGAACGCGTTTTGGCAAAACCTCACCGAATTTTTTTTGTCGGATTCGGGTGTGTTTTGGATTCGGGTGTTTTTTTTCAAAAAACACTAAAAAACAGCTTAAATCATAGAATTTGGGGGTCATTTTGATCCCAAAGTATTATTAACCTCAAAAACCATAATTTACACTCATTTTCAGTCTATTCTGAATACCTCACACCTCACAATATTATTTTTAGTCCTAAAATTTGCACCGAGGTCGCTGTGTGAGTAAGATAAGCGACCCTAGTGGCCGACACAAACACCTGGCCCATCTAGGAGTGGCACTGCAGTGTCACGCAGGATGTCCCTTCCAAAAAACCCTCCCCAAACAGCACATGACGCAAAGAAAAAAAGAGGCGCAATGAGGTAGCTGTGTGAGTAAGATTAGCGACCCTAGTGGCCGACACAAACACCGGGCCCATCTAGGAGTGGCACTGCAGTGTCACGCAGGATGGCCCTTCCAAAAAACCCTCCCCAAACAGCACATGACGCAAAGAAAAAAAGAGGCGCAATGAGGTAGCTGTGTGAGTAAGATTAGCGACCCTAGTGGCCGACACAAACACCGGGCCCATCTAGGAGTGGCACTGCAGTGTCACGCAGGATGTCCCTTCCAAAAAACCCTCCCCAAACAGCACATGACGCAAAGAAAAAAAGAGGCGCAATGAGGTAGCTGTGTGAGTAAGATTAGCGACCCTAGTGGCCGACACAAACACCGGGCCCATCTAGGAGTGGCACTGCAGTGTCACGCAGGATGTCCCTTCCAAAAAACCCTCCCCAAACAGCACATGACGCAAAGAAAAAAAGAGGCGCAATGAGGTAGCTGACTGTGTGAGTAAGATTAGCGACCCTAGTGGCCGACACAAACACCGGGCCCATTTAGGAGTGGCACTGCAGTGTCACGCAGGATGTCCCTTCCAAAAAACCCTCCCCAATCAGCACATGATGCAAAGAAAAAGAAAAGAAAAAAGAGGTGCAAGATGGAATTGTCCTTGGGCCCTCCCACCCACCCTTATGTTGTATAAACAAAACAGGACATGCACACTTTAACCAACCCATCATTTCAGTGACAGGGTCTGCCACACGACTGTGACTGATATGACGGGTTGGTTTGGACCCCCCCAAAAAAAGAAGCAATTAATCTCTCCTTGCACAAACTGGCTCTACAGAGGCAAGATGTCCACCTCATCATCACCCTCCGATATATCACCGTGTACATCCCCCTCCTCACAGATTATCAATTCGTCCCCACTGGAATCCACCATCTCAGCTCCCTGTGTACTTTGTGGAGGCAATTGCTGCTGGTCAATGTCTCCGCGGAGGAATTGATTATAATTCATTTTAATGAACATCATCTTCTCCACATTTTCTGGATGTAACCTCGTACGCCGATTGCTGACAAGGTGAGCGGCTGCACTAAACACTCTTTCGGAGTACACACTTGTGGGAGGGCAACTTAGGTAGAATAAAGCCAGTTTGTGCAAGGGCCTCCAAATTGCCTCTTTTTCCTGCCAGTATAAGTACGGACTGTGTGACGTGCCTACTTGGATGCGGTCACTCATATAATCCTCCACCATTCTATCAATGTTGAGAGAATCATATGCAGTGACAGTAGACGACATGTCCGTAATCGTTGTCAGGTCCTTCAGTCCGGACCAGATGTCAGCATCAGCAGTCGCTCCAGACTGCCCTGCATCACCGCCAGCGGGTGGGCTCGGAATTCTGAGCCTTTTCCTCGCACCCCCAGTTGCGGGAGAATGTGAAGGAGGAGATGTTGACAGGTCGCGTTCCGCTTGACTTGACAATTTTGTCACCAGCAGGTCTTTCAACCCCAGCAGACTTGTGTCTGCCGGAAAGAGAGATCCAAGGTAGGCTTTAAATCTAGGATCGAGCACGGTGGCCAAAATGTAGTGCTCTGATTTCAACAGATTGACCACCCGTGAATCCTTGTTAAGCGAATTAAGGGCTCCATCCACAAGTCCCACATGCCTAGCGGAATCGCTCCGTGTTAGCTCCTCCTTCAATGTCTCCAGCTTCTTCTGCAAAAGCCTGATGAGGGGAATGACCTGACTCAGGCTGGCAGTGTCTGAACTGACTTCACGTGTGGCAAGTTCAAAGGGCATCAGAACCTTGCACAACGTTGAAATCATTCTCCACTGCGCTTGAGACAGGTGCATTCCACCTACTATATCGTGCTCAATTGTATAGGCTTGAATGGCCTTTTGCTGCTCCTCCAACCTCTGAAGCATATAGAGGGTTGAATTCCACCTCGTTACCACTTCTTGCTTCAGATGATGGCAGGGCAGGTTCAGTAGTTTTTGGTGGTGCTCCAGTCTTCTGTACGTGGTGCCTGTACGCCGAAAGTGTCCCGCAATTCTTCTGGCCACCGACAGCATCTTTTGCACGCCCCTGTCGTTTTTTAAAAAATTCTGCACCACCAAATTCAAGGTATGTGCAAAACATGGGACATGCTGGAATTTGCCCATATTTAATGCACACACAATATTGCTGGCGTTGTCCGATGCCACAAATCCACAGGAGAGTCCAATTGGGGTAAGCCATTCCGCGATGATCTTCCTCAGTTGCCGTAAGAGGTTTTCAGCTGTGTGCGTATTCTGGAAACCGGTGATACAAAGCGTAGCCTGCCTAGGAAAGAGTTGGCGTTTGCGAGATGCTGCTACTGGTGCCGCCGCTGCTGTTCTTGCGGCGGGAGTCCATACATCTACCCAGTGGGCTGTCACAGTCATATAGTCCTGACCCTGCCCTGCTCCACTTGTCCACATGTCCGTGGTTAAGTGGACATTGGGTACAACTGCATTTTTTAGGACACTGGTGAGTCTTTTTCTGACGTCCGTGTACATTCTCGGTATCGCCTGCCTAGAGAAGTGGAACCTAGATGGTATTTGGTAACGGGGGCACACTGCCTCAATAAATTGTCTAGTTCCCTGTGAACTAACGGCGGATACCGGACGCACGTCTAACACCAACATAGTTGTCAAGGCCTCAGTTATCCGCTTTGCAGTAGGATGACTGCTGTGATATTTCATCTTCCTCGCAAAGGACTGTTGAACAGTCAATTGCTTACTGGAAGTAGTACAAGTGGGCTTACGACTTCCCCTCTGGGATGACCATCGACTCCCAGCGGCAACAACAGCAGCGCCAGCAGCAGTAGGCGTTACACGCAAGGATGCATCGGAGGAATCCCAGGCAGGAGAGGACTCGTCAGAATTGCCAGTGACATGGCCTGCAGGACTATTGGCATTCCTGGGGAAGGAGGAAATTGACACTGAGGGAGTTGGTGGGGTGGTTTGCGTGAGCTTGGTTACAAGAGGAAGGGATTTACTGGTCAGTGGACTGCTTCCGCTGTCACCCAAAGTTTTTGAACTTGTCACTGACTTATTATGAATGCGCTGCAGGTGACGTATAAGGGAGGATGTTCCGAGGTGGTTAACGTCCTTACCCCTACTTATTACAGCTTGACAAAGGGAACACACGGCTTGACACCTGTTGTCCGCATTTCTGGTGAAATACCTCCACACCGAAGAGCTGATGTTTTTGGTATTTTCACCTGGCATGTCAACGGCCATATTCCTCCCACGGACAACAGGTGTCTCCCCGGGTGCCTGACTTAAACAAACCACCTCACCATCAGAATCCTCCTGGTCAATTTCCTCCCCAGCGCCAGCAACACCCATATCCTCCTCATCCTGGTGTACTTCAACACTGACATCTTCAATCTGACTATCAGGAACTGGACTGCGGGTGCTCCTTCCAGCACTTGCAGGGGGCGTGCAAATGGTGGAAGGCGCATGCTCTTCACGTCCAGTGTTGGGAAGGTCAGGCATCGCAACCGACACAATTGGACTCTCCTTGTGGATTTGGGATTTCGAAGAATGCACAGTTCTTTGCTGTGCTGCTTTTGCCAGCTTGAGTCTTTTCATTTTTCTAGCGAGAGGCTGAGTGCTTCCATCCTCATGTGAAGCTGAACCACTAGCCATGAACATAGGCCAGGGCCTCAGCCGTTCCTTGCCACTCCGTGTCGTAAATGGCATATTGGCAAGTTTACGCTTCTCCTCCGACAATTTTATTTTAGGTTTTGGAGTCCTTTTTTTTCTGATATTTGGTGTTTTGGATTTGACATGCTCTGTACTATGACATTGGGCATCGGCCTTGGCAGACGACGTTGCTGGCATTTCATCGTCTCGGCCATGACTAGTGGCAGCAGCTTCAGCACGAGGTGGAAGTGGATCTTGATCTTTCCCTAATTTTGGAACCTCAACATTTTTGTTCTCCATATTTTAATAGGCACAACTAAAAGGCACCTCAGGTAAACAATGGAGATGGATACTAGTATACAATTATGGACTGCCTGCCGAGTGCAGACACAGAGGTAGCCACAGCCGTGAACTACCGTACTGTACTGTGTCTGCTGCTAATATAGACTGGTTGATAAAGAGATGTCTATGTAACTATGTATGTATAAAGAAGAAAGAAAAAAAAACCACGGTTAGGTGGTATACAATTATGGACGGACTGCCTGCCGAGTGCCGACACAGAGGTAGCCACAGCCGTGAACTACCGCACTGTACTGTGTCTGCTGCTAATATATAGACTGGTTGATAAAGAGATAGTATACTCGTAACTAGTATGTATGTATAAAGAAAGAAAAAAAAACCACGGTTAGGTGGTATATACAATTATGGACGGGCTGCCGAGTGCCGACACAGAGGTAGCCACAGCCGTGAACTACCGCACTGTACTGTGTCTGCTGCTAATATAGACTGGTTGATAAAGAGATAGTATACTCGTAACTAGTATGACTATAAAGAAAGAAAAAAAAACCACGGTTAGGTGGTATATACAATTATGGACGGGCTGCCGAGTGCCGACACAGAGGTAGCCACAGCCGTGAACTACCGCACTGTACTGTGTCTGCTGCTAATATATAGACTGGTTGATAAAGAGATAGTATACTCGTAACTAGTATGTATGTATAAAGAAAGAAAAAAAAAACACGGTTAGGTGGTATATACAATTATGGACGGGCTGCCGAGTGCCGACACAGAGGTAGCCACAGCCATGAACTACCGCACTGTACTGTGTCTGCTGCTAATATATAGACTGGTTGATAAAGAGATAGTATACTCGTAACTAGTATGTATGTATAAAGAAAGAAAAAAAAACCACGGTTAGGTGGTATATACAATTATGGACGGGCTGCCGAGTGCCGACACAGAGGTAGCCACAGCCATGAACTACCGCACTGTACTGTGTCTGCTGCTAATATATAGACTGGTTGATAAAGAGATAGTATACTCGTAACTAGTATGTATGTATAAAGAAAGAAAAAAAAAACCACGGTTAGGTGGTATATACAATTATGGACGGGCTGCCGAGTGCCGACACAGAGGTAGCCACAGCCGTGAACTACCGCACTGTACTGTGTCTGCTGCTAATATAGACTGGTTGATAAAGAGATAGTATACTCGTAACTAGTATGTATGTATAAAGAAAGAAAAAAAACCACGGTTAGGTGGTATATACAATTATGGACGGGCTGCCGAGTGCCGACACAGAGGTAGCCACAGCCGTGAACTACCGCACTGTACTGTGTCTGCTGCTAATATATAGACTGGTTGATAAAGAGATAGTATACTCGTAACTAGTATGTATGTATAAAGAAAGAAAAAAAAACCACGGTTAGGTGGTATATACAATTATGGACGGGCTGCCGAGTGCCGACACAGAGGTAGCCACAGCCGTGAACTACCGCACTGTACTGTGTCTGCTGCTAATATATAGACTGGTTGATAAAGAGATAGTATACTCGTAACTAGTATGTATGTATAAAGAAAGAAAAAAAACCACGGTTAGGTGGTATATACAATTATGGACGGGCTGCCGAGTGCCGACACAGAGGTAGCCACAGCCGTGAACTACCGCACTGTACTGTGTCTGCTGCTAATATATAGACTGGTTGATAAAGAGATAGTATACTCGTAACTAGTATGTATGTATAAAGAAAGAAAAAAAAACCACGGTTAGGTGGTATATACAATTATGGACGGGCTGCCGAGTGCCGACACAGAGGTAGCCACAGCCGTGAACTACCGCACTGTACTGTGTCTGCTGCTAATATATAGACTGGTTGATAAAGAGATAGTATACTCGTAACTAGTATGTATGTATAAAGAAAGAAAAAAAAAACACGGTTAGGTGGTATATACAATTATGGACGGGCTGCCGAGTGCCGACACAGAGGTAGCCACAGCCGTGAACTACCGCACTGTACTGTGTCTGCTGCTAATATAGACTGGTTGATAAAGAGATAGTATACTCGTAACTAGTATGTATGTATAAAGAAAGAAAAAAAAACCACGGTTAGGTGGTATATACAATTATGGACGGGCTGCCGAGTGCCGACACAGAGGTAGCCACAGCCGTGAACTACCGCACTGTACTGTGTCTGCTGCTAATATATAGACTGGTTGATAAAGAGATAGTATACTCGTAACTAGTATGTATGTATAAAGAAAGAAAAAAAAACCACGGTTAGGTGGTATATACAATTATGGACGGGCTGCCGAGTGCCGACACAGAGGTAGCCACAGCCGTGAACTACCGCACTGTACTGTGTCTGCTGCTAATATATAGACTGGTTGATAAAGAGATAGTATACTCGTAACTAGTATGTATGTATAAAGAAAGAAAAAAAAACCACGGTTAGGTGGTATATACAATTATGGACGGGCTGCCGAGTGCCGACACAGAGGTAGCCACAGCCGTGAACTACCGCACTGTACTGTGTCTGCTGCTAATATAGACTGGTTGATAAAGAGATAGTATACTACTAATATTATATATACTGGTGGTCAGGTCACTGGTCACTAGTCACACTGGCAGTGGCACTCCTGCAGCAAAAGTGTGCACTGTTTAATTTTAATATAATATTATGTACTCCTGGCTCCTGCTATAACCTATAACTGGCACTGCAGTGCTCCCCAGTCTCCCCCACAATTATAAGCTGTGTGAGCTGAGCACAGTCAGATATATATATACATTGATGCAGCACACTGGGCTGAGCAGTGCACACAGATATGGTATGTGACTGAGTCACTGTGTGTATCGTTTTTTTCAGGCAGAGAACGGATATATTAAATAAAACAAACAACTGCACTGTCTGGTGGTCACTGTGGTCGTCAGTCACTAAACTCTGCACTCACTTCTACAGTATCACAGCCTCAGGTCAATCTCTCTCTCTCTCTCTCAACCCTAATCTAAATGGAGAGGACGCCAGCCACGTCCTCTCCCTATCAATCTCAATGCACGTGTGAAAATGGCGGCGACGCGCGGCTCCTTATATAGAATCCGAGTCTCGCGATAGAATCCGAGCCTCGCGAGAATCCGACAGCGTCATGATGACGTTCGGGCGCGCTCGGGTTAACCGAGCAAGGCGGGAAGATCCGAGTCGCTCGGACCCGTGAAAAAAAACATGAAGTTCGGGCGGGTTCGGATTCAGAGAAACCGAACCCGCTCATCTCTACTTGCAAGTTGCTGATAGTGTGACCAGTGACCTGACCACCAGTTTAATAATCACCACCAGTTTATGAGTTTAATATATATTATATATATATATATATAATTGTATATAATATATATATAATATTGTATACCACCTAGCACCTACCCGTGGTTTTTTTATTTTCTTTCTTCGTTATACATACTACTATAGTAGCTTACTGTAGCAGTCTGCGGTGCTGCTGAGCTGACAGTGTCCAGCAGGTCCGTCATCAGTCATTACATAATAAATATATAATATATATACCTGTCCGGCTGCAGTACTAGTGATATTATATATACATATATATTGATTTCATCTCATTATCATCCAGTCTATATTATCAGCAGACACAGTACGTTAGTCCACGGCTGTAGCTACCTCTGTGTCGGCACTCGGCAGTCCATCCATAATTGTATACCACCTACCCATGGTTGTTTTTTTTTTCTTTCTTCTTTATACATACTACTATAGTAGCTTACTGTAGCAGTCTGCGGTGCTGCTGAGCTGACAGTGTCCAGCAGGTCCGTCATCAGTCATTACATAATAAATATATAATATATATACCTGTCCGGCTGCAGTACTAGTGATATTATATATACATATATATTGATTTCATCTCATTATCATCCAGTCTATATTATCAGCAGACACAGTACGTTAGTCCACGGCTGTAGCTACCTCTGTGTCGGCACTCGGCAGTCCATCCATAATTGTATACCACCTACCCGTGGTTGTTTTTTTTTCTTTCTTCTTTATACATACTACTATAGTAGCTTACTGTAGCAGTCTGCGGTGCTGCTGAGCTGACAGTGTCCAGCAGGTCCGTCATCAGTCATTACATAATAAATATATAATATATACCTGTCCGGCTGCAGTACTAGTGATATTATATATACATATATATTGATTTCATCTCATTATCATCCAGTCTATATTATCAGCAGACACAGTACGTTAGTCCACGGCTGTAGCTACCTCTGTGTCGGCACTCGGCAGTCCATCCATAATTGTATACCACCTACCCGTGGTTGTTTTTTTTTTCTTTCTTCTTTATACATACTACTATAGTAGCTTACTGTAGCAGTCTTCGGTGCTGCTGAGCTGACAGTGTCCAGCAGGTCCGTCATCAGTCATTACATAATAAATATATATACCTGTCCGGCTGCAGTACTAGTGATATTATATATACATATATATTGATTTCATCTCATTATCATCCAGTCTATATTATCAGCAGACACAGTACGTTAGTCCACGGCTGTAGCTACCTCTGTGTCGGCACTCGGCAGTCCATCCATAATTGTATACCACCTACCCGTGGTTGTTTTTTTTTTCTTTCTTCTTTATACATACTACTATAGTAGCTTACTGTAGCAGTCTGCGGTGCTGCTGAGCTGACAGTGTCCAGCAGGTCCGTCATCAGTCATTACATAATAAATATATAATATATATACCTGTCCGGCTGCAGTACTAGTGATATTATATATACATATATATTGATTTCATCTCATTATCATCCAGTCTATATTATCAGCAGACACAGTACGTTAGTCCACGGCTGTAGCTACCTCTGTGTCGGCACTCGGCAGTCCATCCATAATTGTATACCACCTACCCGTGGTTGTTTTTTTTTTTCTTTCTTCTTTATACATACTACTATAGTAGCTTACTGTAGCAGCCTGCGGTGCTGCTGAGCTGACAGTGTCCAGCAGGTCCGTCATCAGTCATTACATAATAAATATATATACCTGTCCGGCTGCAGTACTAGTGATATTATATATACATATATATTGATTTCATCTCATTATCATCCAGTCTATATTAGCAGCAGACACAGTACGGTAGTCCTCGGCTGTAGCTACCTCTGTGTCGGCACTCGGCAGTCCATCCATAAGTATACTAGTATCCATCCATCTCCATTGTTTACCTGAGGTGCCTTTTAGTTGTGCCTATTAAAATATGGAGAACAAAAATGTTGAGGTTCCAAAATTAGGGAAAGATCAAGATCCACTTCCACCTCGTGCTGAAGCTGCTGCCACTAGTCATGGCCGAGACGATGAAATGCCAGCAACGTCGTCTGCCAAGGCCGATGCCCAATGTCATAGTACAGAGCATGTAAAATCCAAAACACCAAATATCAGTAAAAAAAGGACTCCAAAACCTAAAATAAAATTGTCGGAGGAGAAGCGTAAACTTGCCAATATGCCATTTACCACACGGAGTGGCAAGGAACGGCTGAGGCCCTGGCCTATGTTCATGGCTAGTGGTTCAGCTTCACATGAGGATGGAAGCACTCAGCCTCTCGCTAGAAAAATGAAAAGACTCAAGCTGGCAAAAGCACCGCAAAGAACTGTGCGTTCTTCGAAATCCCAAATCCACAAGGAGAGTCCAATTGTGTCGGTTGCGATGCCTGACCTTCCCAACACTGGATGTGAAGAGCATGCGCCTTCCACCATTTGCACGCCCCCTGCAAGTGCTGGAAGGAGCACCCGCAGTCCAGTTCCTGATAGTCAGATTGAAGATGTCAGTGTTGAAGTACACCAGGATGAGGAGGATATGGGTGTTGCTGGCGCTGGGGAGAAAATTGACCAGGAGGATTCTGATGGTGAGGTGGTTTGTTTAAGTCAGGCACCCGGGGAGACACCTGTTGTCCATGGGAGGAATAGGGCCGTTGACATGCCTGGTGAAAATACCAAAAAAATCAGCTCTTCGGTGTGGAAGTATTTCACCAGAAATGCGGACAACATTTGTCAAGCCGTGTGTTGCCTTTGTCAAGCTGTAATAAGTAGGGGTAAGGACGTTAACCACCTCGGAACATCCTCCCTTATACGTCACCTGCAGCGCATTCATAATAAGTCAGTGACAAGTTCAAAAACTTTGGGCGACAGCGGAAGCAGTCCACTGACCAGTAAATCCCTTCCTCTTGTAACCAAGCTCACGCAAACCACCCCACCAACTCCCTCAGTGTCAATTTCCTCCTTCCCCAGGAATGCCAATAGTCCTGCAGGCCATGTCACTGGCAATTCTGACGAGTCCTCTCCTGCCTGGGATTCCTCCGATGCATCCTTGAGTGTAATGCCTACTGCTGCTGGAGCTGCTGTTGTTGCTGCTGGGAGTCGATCGTCATCCCAGAGGGGAAGTCGTAAGCCCACTTGTACTACTTCCAGTAAGCAATTGACTGTCCAACAGTCCTTTGCGAGGAAGATGAAATATCACAGCAGTCATCCTGCTGCAAAGCGGATAACTGAGGCCTTGACAACTATGTTGGTGTTAGACGTGCGTCCGGTATCCGCCGTTAGTTCACAGGGAACTAGACAATTTATTGAGGCAGTGTGCCCCCGTTACCAAATACCATCTAGGTTCCACTTCTCTAGGCAGGCGATACCGAGAATGTACACGGACGTCAGAAAAAGACTCACCAGTGTCCTAAAAAATGCAGTTGTACCCAATGTCCACTTAACCACGGACATGTGGACAAGTGGAGCAGGGCAGGGTCAGGACTATATGACTGTGACAGCCCACTGGGTAGATGTATGGACTCCCGCCGCAAGAACAGCAGCGGCGGCACCAGTAGCAGCATCTCGCAAACGCCAACTCTTTCCTAGGCAGGCTACGCTTTGTATCACCGCTTTCCAGAATACGCACACAGCTGAAAACCTCTTACGGCAACTGAGGAAGATCATCGCGGAATGGCTTACCCCAATTGGACTCTCCTGTGGATTTGTGGCATCGGACAACGCCAGCAATATTGTGTGTGCATTAAATATGGGCAAATTCCAGCACGTCCCATGTTTTGCACATACCTTGAATTTGGTGGTGCAGAATTTTTTTAAAAACGACAGGGGTGTGCAAGAGATGCTGTCGGTGGCCAGAAGAATTGCGGGACACTTTCGGCGTACAGGCACCACGTACAGAAGACTGGAGCACCACCAAAAACAACTGAACCTGCCCTGCCATCATCTGAAGCAAGAAGTGGTAACGAGGTGGAATTCAACCCTCTATATGCTTCAGAGGTTGGAGGAGCAGCAAAAGGCCATTCAAGCCTATACAATTCAGCACGATATAGTAGGTGGAATGCACCTGTCTCAAGCGCAGTGGAGAATGATTTCAACATTGTGCAAGGTTCTGATGCCCTTTGAACTTGCCACACGTGAAGTCAGTTCAGACACTGCCAGCCTGAGTCAGGTCATTCCCCTCATCAGGCTTTTGCAGAAGAAGCTGGAGACATTGAAGGAGGAGCTAACACAGAGCGATTCCGCTAGGCATGTGGGACTTGTGGATGGAGCCCTTAATTCGCTTAACAAGGATTCACGGGTGGTCAATCTGTTGAAATCAGAGCACTACATTTTGGCCACCATGCTCGATCCTAGATTTAAAGCCTACCTTGGATCTCTCTTTCCGGCAGACACAAGTCTGCTGGGGTTCAAAGACCTGCTGGTGAGAAAATTGTCAAGTCAAGCGGAACGCGACCTGTCAACATCTCCTCCTTCACATTCTCCCGCAACTGGGGGTGCGAGGAAAAGGCTCAGAATTCCGAGCCCACCCGCTGGCGGTGATGCAGGGCAGTCTGGAGCGACTGCTGATGCTGACATCTGGTCCGGACTGAAGGACCTGACAACGATTACGGACATGTCGTCTACTGTCACTGCATATGATTCTCTCACCATTGAAAGAATGGTGGAGGATTATATGAGTGACCGCATCCAAGTAGGCACGTCACACAGTCCGTACTTATACTGGCAGGAAAAAGAGGCAATTTGGAGGCCCTTGCACAAACTGGCTTTATTCTACCTAAGTTGCCCTCCCACAAGTGTGTACTCCGAAAGAGTGTTTAGTGCCGCCGCTCACCTTGTCAGCAATCGGCGTACGAGGTTACATCCAGAAAATGTGGAGAAGATGATGTTCATTAAAATGAATTATAATCAATTCCTCTGTGGAGACATTGACCAGCAGCAATTGCCTCCACAAAGTACACAGGGAGCTGAGATGGTGGATTCCAGTGGGGACGAATTGATAATCTGTGAGGAGGGGGATGTACACGGTGATATATCGGAGGATGATGATGAGGTGGACATCTTGCCTCTGTAGAGCCAGTTTGTGCAAGGAGAGATTAATTGCTTCTTTTTAGGTGGGGGTCCAAACCAACCCGTCATATCAGTCACAGTCGTGTGGCAGACCCTGTCACTGAAATGATGGGTTGGTTAAAGTGTGCATGTCCTGTTTATACAACATAAGGGTGGGTGGGAGGGCCCAAGGACAATTCCATCTTGCACCTCTTTTTTCTTTCATTTTTATTTGCGTCATGTGCTGTTTGGGGAGTGTTTTTTGGAAGGGCCATCCTGCGTGACACTGCAGTGCCACTCCTAGATGGGCCCGGTGTTTGTGTCGGCCACTAGGGTCGCTTATCTTACTCACACAGCTACCTCATTGCGCCTCTTTTTTTCTTTGCGTCATGTGCTGTTTGGGGAGGGTTTTTTGGAAGGGACATCCTGCGTGACACTGCAGTGCCACTCCTAGATGGGCCCGGTGTTTGTGTCGGCCACTAGGGTCGCTTATCTTACTCACACAGCTACCTCATTGCGCCTCTTTTTTTCTTTGCGTCATGTGCTGTTTGGGGAGGGTTTTTTGGAAGGGACATCCTGCGTGACACTGCAGTGCCACTCCTAGATGGGCCAGGTGTTTGTGTCGGCCACTAGGGTCGCTTATCTTACTCACACAGCTACCTCATTGCGCCTCTTTTTTTCTTTGCGTCATGTGCTGTTTGGGGAGGGTTTTTTGGAAGGGACATCCTGCGTGACACTGCAGTGCCACTCCTAGATGGGCCCGGTGTTTGTGTCGGCCACTAGGGTCGCTAATCTTACTCACACAGCTACCTCATTGCGCCTCTTTTTTTCTTTGCGTCATGTGCTGTTTGGGGAGGGTTTTTTGGAAGGGACATCCTGCGTGACACTGCAGTGCCACTCCTAGATGGGCCCGGTGTTTGTGTCGGCCACTAGGGTCGCTTATCTTACTCACACAGCTACCTCATTGCGCCTCTTTTTTTCTTTGCGTCATGTGCTGTTTGGGGAGGGTTTTTTGGAAGGGACATCCTGCGTGACACTGCAGTGCCACTCCTAGATGGGCCAGGTGTTTGTGTCGGCCACTAGGGTCGCTTAGCTTAGTCATCCAGCGACCTCGGTGCAAATTTTAGGACTAAAAATAATATTGTGAGGTGTGAGGTATTCAGAATAGACTGAAAATGAGTGGAAATTATGGTTTTTGAGGTTAATAATACTTTGGGATCAAAATGACCCCCAAATTCTATGATTTAAGCTGTTTTTTAGTGTTTTTTGAAAAAAACACCCGAATCCAAAACACACCCGAATCCGACAAAAAAAATTCGGTGAGGTTTTGCCAAAACGCGGTCGAACCCAAAACACGGCCGCGGAACCGAACCCAAAACCAAAACACAAAACCCGAAAAATTTCAAGTGCACATCTCTACCTACCATTAGTGGTCGACCTATTGACTGTAGACCTTTTTAGTGTAGAACTATAGACCGGATACCATACAAGAGATGTCAGACGGAGAGCGAAATGACTGCATAGGAATAGAGAGAGTTAATCCTCCTGTGAGGAGTGGACCTAACTGTGAGGAAAAGTACAGCCCATGGTAGAGAGGGGAGGGTTCAGTATATATAGGGACTGCTAGGCCAGCTTGGTCTCTCTTGCTGCTGAATTGCCTCTGGTGAGTGCTGCATTGCAGAGTCACTAGAATTTTTGCTAGTTTATTACTTTAGCATTGCACTGTGTTCTCTTTTGCCACCCCACTTCCATTCCACACTCTGCTTGAGATGGCCGCCTCTCGCCCCCGCCGTGCCGCCAGGACCCCAGCTCGCTACCGCTCATCAGGCGGTGGGGCTGGGCCCGAGGATGGGCTGGCTGGCCCTGCTGCCAGCTACCCGTCTTCCGGGGCCGACGCGGCCACCAGTGCGGCGGTGGCTCGGCGGACTCGGTCTTCCTTGCCGCTGGTTTCCGGTCCGGTATTACTGGCCGGGCGCGGGCGGCGGGGAGGGCTGGGGGCACAGGCAAGATGCCCGGAGGTGGCCGGGCATCGGCCCTCACCTCCGGGTGCAGAGTTTGTGCGGCTCCGGTGCTGGGTTCGGGTGCCCCCTTGTCGCGGGCGCGAGGTGGTGCCGGGTGAGGGAGGCTGAGCGGGCGGACTGCGGCGGCGAGTCGGACGAGGCCTGTCGCGGGGTCTCATCCTCTCAGCTGGGCCCAGTGGTGGAGGGATAGTGGCGGGAAGCGGCGGGCGGCGCGCACTGGGTGCGTGCACGCCCGCGCTCTCAGCAGGTGGCGCCGTTCGCGCACGTGTGCGCGCAGCGGCCCCACTGGTGTCCTCATATCCCCTGCTGCCTTCCTTGCAGCCGGAGTCCGGCGGGGAGCGGCGGCGGGGGGGACGTACCGGGGGCGAGCAAGGAAGCATGGAGTCCCGCCGAGGCGCCCCCCCTGCGGGCGGAGGGAGCTCCGGCCTGCGGGGGGAGGGCGCGCGCGGGGGGGGCCGATAGCGGCAGGAGCAGCGCTAGCGAGGGACAGCAGGCACAAGTTGGGGGCGGTGACTGGCGGGGGACCGCGACGCTTGTGGTCAGGGGCGCCAGCAGTTCCCCGGCGGGCCAGTCGGAGCTTCGCCCATCGGGCCCCCTGTTGGCGCCTGCCGGGCGCCGGGCAGGGAGGCGTGCGCCGGCATCTGCGGGGCCCCCCGCGGTTGCCTGCAGTGACTTTTGGGGAGGTCAGGACCCCTCCGGAGAGTTGGCGTCAGCCCTGTCGACGGTGGTGGCGGCATTGGGCCCGCTGGCCGCTGCCGCATCCCCGGGGGCGGCAAGGCGTTCCGGCACGCGCGCGCTAGCGAGCGTGTCCGATGCGCGGCCGGGGTCAGCAGCTCAGCGAATTGCTCGCGCTTGCCGTGATCTGGGGGCGGCCGCGGCGCAGCTGGGACACCGTCCCGTGCGGGACGAGCGGGGGCGCAAGGTGGGGACACCTTCGCCCCGGAGTGCTAGGCATGCGCCCCGAGTGGTTTCTGGGTCCTTTGCTCCGTCTTCTTCTTCAGGTGATCGCGGTGAAGTTGAGGTGGTTGGGAGCGACGAGGAGGATTTCGCAGCTTCCACACCGGAGGATTCCCAGTCCGAGCAGTCGACAGCATCAGGTGAGGTTGAGCAGTCGGCGTCTGGCTCCAGCACGCGCTCCAGTTCTCTCAGTTCTTCCTCTTCTTCTTCCCTGTCGTCGCCGGCGTCCGAAGTCAGTAGCACAACTAGGGCGAAAAAGCGCGCGACAAAATACGCCAAGAGGGCGGCGGGGCAGCAGGAGAGGCGGAAGAGACGTAAGCGGCTTAGCGAGGACGCTCGCATGGCCAAGAAGCGCCGCGATTTGCCTGGGGTAGTCCACTGCGATTACACGGCCATGCTGCGGGGGTTGCGGGATAGCTGCCGTAGGAAGATCTGCAGGGGCGATTACGTTGATATGTTCGTCCTGACGAAGGACGCAAAGAAGAACTATAAGTCAGCGGCAGCTAAAAAGGGCATCGGAGCTGAGGCTTTCCGTACTTTCGACAACTGGCTGGCCGGTTTTTGCGTCTTTGCGGCTTGTTACCTAGAAGATAGGCCTGGCGAACATATGAACGTCATAAGATACCTTAATACACGATATGCAGCGCACATCGTCAGGCATTGAATGGCGGATGTATGACGAGAAATTCCGGGAGAAACAGGACTGCTTGCAGGTGATTGACTTTGGTTGCAAGGACGTGGAAGTCTGGCTCCAGGTCACCCGGACTTCTCAACCCACTAGGGAGCCCAGGAATCCGGGGGCGGACGGGCACCGCGCAGGGTCGTCCGCCCAAGGGGCTGGCGCGGACGGCGGATCGGGCAAGACAGGTAGATTGGCCGTCCGTGGGGGGGGGGCAGGCCGCCGCGAAAGGGAAGTGCTTCGCATTTAACAATGCGTCCTGTTCCTTCGGCAAGCAGTGTCGGTTTCGACATTTGTGCTTGCAATGTGGCGGCTCCCACCCAGCCTCTACCTGTTTTAAAGGCAGTCTCCAGGGTGCGTGGGGTAAGCAAAGTTACGCAAGCCCCGGCGCGAGCGGGAGCGCTCCGCAGGGCACCAACGCCAATTAATTTGGATGCAATGGCCAAATGGATGGATTGGTATCCAAATAGTGCAGACGCTCAGTTTTTGTTTCAGGGTTTTCAGTTTGGTTTTCGCTTGCCTGTTGCGAGCGAGGTATCGGTACGGGGCTCACCGGAACCTCCAGTCTGCTCGCGCCTTGCCGTCGGTTCTGCGAGAGAAAGTTGATAAGGAGTTACGGCTGTTAGGATGGAGGGACCGTTTAGCTCACCCCCGGTGGATGACTTGGTCATCTCCCCAGTGGGGGTAGTTCCCAAGTAGACTCCAGGTGCTTTTCGCTCATTCAGCATCTTTCTTACCCATCGGGGTCATCGGTCAACGACGCGATACCACCGGCTCATTGCTCGGTGGTGTACCAGTCGTTTGATGAGGCGCTAGAGTTGGTCCGTAGTTACGGCCCTGGGACCCTGATGGCTAAGATCGATGTGGAATCCGCGTTTCGGTTGCTACCGTTGCATCCGGACTCATTCCGTTTTATGGGTTTTCGGATCGGAGCGGAGTATTTCATCGACAAATGTTTGCCGATGGGATGTTCCGTTTCCTGCTCGTTTTTTGAACGTTTTAGCACATTTTTACATTGGTGCGTGGAGTCTTCGTCAGGGGGTCATGGAGTTGCACATTACCTCGATGACTTCCTGTGTGTGGGTCCGGCGAATTCGCCACGCTGCGGCGACTTGCTGTTCAGCATCCGAGCTCTGTTTTTTCACTTTGGCGTTCCTGTGACCGAGGATAAAACGGAGGGGCCGGTTTCCTGTTTGTCATTCTTGGGGATCGAAATCGACACGGTAGCGGGATCGTGTCGCCTGCCTCAGGCCAAGGTTGCGAAGCTCCGCGAAGCTATCTGCCAGTTCGTTAGGTCGCGCAAAGTCACGCTGCGGCAGGCGCAGTCCTTGCTGGGCCTTTTGAACTTTGCTTGTCAGGTAATCCCGATGGGCAGGGTTTTCTGCCGGAAGCTGGAGAGGGCGACTGCGGGGTCTGCCAGGCCGCATCATTTCATCCGCTTGACCTCCGAGATTAAGAGGGATTTGGCCGTATGGGCCTCGTTCCTGGGGGACTTCAACGGGGTGCGTATCTGGCAGGCCCCAACGGTCGACAGCGCTCGGCTGCAGCTGTTTACCGACGCGGCGGGTTCCTCTGGGTTCGGTTGCTACCTTGAGGGATCTTGGTGCGTGGCCTCGTGGCCAGAGGAATGGCATCGCGAGGGTTTAACTAAGGACCTTTTGCTGCTGGAGCTTTTCCCCATTATGGTGGCGCTGGAGGTTTGGGGCGATCGTCTGGCTCATCGCAGCATCTTGTTTAGATGTGACAATCTGGGCGTGGTGCATGCGATCAATAACCAGAGGGCAAAGTCGCTGGTGGTCCTGAGGGTGCTGGGGCGGTTGCTGCTGACATGCTTGCGTGAGAATGTATGGTTCCGCGCGCAGCATGTGCCTGGGCTGGAGAACGGAATTGCCAACGCGTTGTCCCGAGGTCAGTGGTAGAGATTTCGTTTGTTGGCACCCGAGGCCGATGAGCAGGGGTTTCAATGTCCCGGTTATGTCTGGCAGGTGATCGGGCCGGACTGGAGGGCCTAGCGATACGGTCAGTGGCTCCGAACACGCTCAAGGCTTACGGACAAGCTTGGAGCGAGTGGGAGGAGTTTGTCCGAGGACGAAGTCAAGAAGGTAAGAGCGGGCATCGGATGATGCTTTCTTTTATTTGGCAGCTGTTTGTTACGGGTAGGTCCAGAGCGGTGGTGTCCCGGTACTTAGCTGGAATTTCGTTCTTTAATAAAATCAAGGGTGTCCCTGACGTGACAAAGAGCGGGCTTCTGCTTAAGGCGATGAAGGGGTGGGCACGCGTGGCGCCAATGCCGCCTGATAGGTGGCGGCCCATCGATGCGGCCTTGCTACCGGCTGTCATCAAGGCGGTTGGCGGTATCGCGTCGTCTATTTTTGAGTCGCTTCTGTTCCGGTTGGCGTTCTCCATGGCTTACCACGGAGCCTTTCGGGTTTCGGAGCTGGTAGCGCCATCGAAGCGGGCGGATTCGCGCATGCTTCTCGAGGACGTGGTGGTGGGTGAGAGGTCCTTGCTGTGCAGATTGCGTCGCTCTAAGACGGACCAAGTAGGTAGAGGTTGATGGGTCACCTTGGTTTCGTCGCTGGAGGAGAGCATTTGCCCGGTGAGGTTGGCATCGAAATATGCGGCAGTTCGGCCCGGTGGGCGGGGGTCGTGGTTGCTACATTATGACGGTTTACCCTTGACGAAATATCAGTTTCGTTGGATGCTGGGTCGCTGTCTGGCGAGCTTGGGCCTTCCACCCGCTGCTTTCGGGACGCATTCCTTCCGCATCGGGGCTGCGACGTCGGCTGCGTCGGCAGGGTTTTCCGTGGCGGAAATCCAGGAAGTGGGGCGATGGAAGTCGTCGAGTTACAGACGATATATTCGCCCCGTTGCATGATTTGTTTGTTTGACTAACGGTTCTGTTTATTTGTAGTTGTATAAGTTCATGTTGTGAAGTTCAGTACGTCCTTGTGTAGTGTGTCTGTTTATCTCCCCGGTTTATCCTACTCAGGGATTATCTACTCGCCGCTGCTGGCAGCGGGGGGACTGGAGTTCATTTGCGATTTTTTTGCCTGACTTGACGGACTGAATTCTAATCTACAATTCGGCTGATCAGTTCAAATCAAAGTCCCTCAGCAGGTTTTTACGCTTTCACCTCCAGCTGAGTTCTTACATGTTTTTTCCCTTTTTATACCCCCCCCCCCCCCCCGTTTATTTTCCTTATATTATTTTGATTTTTCCCGTTGTGTGTTCATGTTCTGCTTCAATTGGCTGAAACTTGTGCAGATCGGCTAGGCTGTGACTTCTGCAAGACACGAAAACCCCATTTTTTCTTTTGGCAGATCCTTCAGGTTAATGCGTTTAATAAACTCTGCTTTAGATTCTTATTAACCGATTTTTTACCCCTTTCCTTCTCTTCAGGTTAGGTAGAAGATGATTTGGCAATCTGGGTGGTTGGCCACTCTTATGTGTACTGGGCAGCCAGGTTTTTGGCCTCGGAGGGGGCACAGATGTTTCCTAGGGCTCATGGCGTTCGTTGGCTTGGTTGGGGGGGGAGATGATGTGGAAAGATCTGAAGAGTAGATTGGTCAGTCAGGTCAGCGAGCATGGAGTCCCTAGGGTGCTGGTTGTCCATTTAGGTGGCAACGACCTGGGAAAGAGGACATCTTTGGAGCTGCGGTAGGCCATGTTGAAGGATCTGGCCAGTGTGGCCGCAGCATGGACCAATTGTGTCTTGGTGTTCTCTATGATGGTGCCAAGGTTGAGTTGGCGAGGTGTAGCAGACGGTCGCCTGATTGATGAGGCCAGGCAAAAGGAGAATGGGGCGGTGGCGAAGTGGGTGTAGGCCCACGGAGGCAAAGTGGTTCGGTTTCGTGACAGTCACCTTTTTCGGCCTGATGGTGTGCATCTGTCCAAGGAGGGGATGAAGCTTTTCCTGGAGGATCTGTTTCTGGTGCTGCAGGAGTTAGGTTGAGGGTATGGTGGCGGTGCGAAGACTCTGGGGAGGAGTCTTTCGCTGTTGGCGGAAAAGAACGGCAGGTTGTAGTTTTTCTTGTTAGTTGCAGTGATTTACAGTTTTGGTGTGGTTTAGGTGCACTCACCTCCATTGACTTTTAAGGCCGCTTGACCACCTGTCCGGGGGCAGCGTCATCACCCATCAGGGTGGGTAGTCACCGTGGGGGTCTGAGTCGGGCACCTATTACCTATTTTATAGTTTGTGTTAAATTAGGATCGTTTGGAAATTTAAGGTTTTGAGGTTATCGTCAGTTGATATATAGCCATTCTTTTTTCTGCCACCATATGCCGGCTGAATCGGCATGTTAACTAAAATTTTCATTTTACAGGTTTTCTAATGGTTAGGGTACAATAAATAGCTAACAATTTTCTGCCAAATTTAAGTTTCTGTGTCATTATTTCTTGGTATTAAAGGTACTGAATGCTTTACTTTTGAATAAGGGGTCCACACATTATCATTAGGAGGTTTAGGAGAGCGAAATGACTGCATAGGAATAGAGAGAGTTAAACCTCCTGTGAGGGGTGGACCTAACTGTGAGGAAAAGTACAGCCCATGGTAGAGAGGGGAGGGTTCAGTATATATAGGGACTGCTAGGCCAGCTTGGTCTCTCTTGCTGCTTAATTGCCTTCCCGCCCTCCCACCCTGTTTGGTAGAGGTTCTGGCACGGAGTGCCTTGGCTTTGAATTGTTAGTGTGGTTTTATCGTTGGCTATTTGTTGGCGGAAAAGAACGGCAGGTTGTAGTTTGTCTTGTTAGTTGCAGTGATTTACAGTTTTGGTGTGGTTTAGGTGCACTCACCTCCATTGACTTTTAAGGCCGCTTGACCACCCGTCCGGGGGCAGCGTCATCACCCATCAGGGTGGGTAGTCACCATGGGGGTCTGAGTCGGGCACCTATTACCTATTTTATAGTTTGTGTTAAATTAGGATCGTTTGGAAATTTAATGTTTTGAGGTTATCGTCAGTTGATATATAGCCGTTCTTTTTTCTGCCACCATATGCCGGCTGAATCGGCATGTTAACTAAAATTTTCATTTTACAGGTTTTCTAATGGTTAGGGTACAATAAATAGCTTGCAATTTTCTGCCAAATTTAAGTCTCCGTGTCATTATTTCTTGGTATTAAAGGTACTGAATGCTTTACTTTTGAATAAGGGGTCCACAAATTATCATTAGGAGGTTTATGTGGCTTTAACCACACAGGAATTTGTTGAGCAGTTCAGGTCACATCCAATTCTTTAATTAGTATGTGAGAATCTTTAATGAATTCACTCACATTATTACATTGGAAAATGAACAAATACTGTATGTAACAAAGAATACAAGTTGTTAGTTGAACTCCTACCAGGAAAATGAAGGCATGAAGCATGTAACAAAAGGTCTCTAGATGGAAATTGAGTCCCACGTCCCACTGCAAACCTACTGATCCTGAATGGTTCCCCTGTGCTTGTATGAAAAGCCTCAATTCCTGGCCGCGTTTTTGATACATCCAGTTTCTTTCTCAGCAGTAGCACATGTGATCATATTACACTATTGTAGTATATTGGACCCGGCATATGCAGGGTCAGCTGAGTCTCTACCCCCTTTCCCATCCCACCCGCTGCTCTTTCTAGCTCCACCCCCTCTCTACTGCTTCATTATGTCCTCCCCGCCCACCTTCTGCACTGTCTTGCCTCCCCTGCTACCGCTCCCCATTAAGGAGGAGGTCTGTAGGTCATCCTCGTTGAGGGAGCAGTTGGAGGAGTGGCTTCCACAGCACATGCATTTGTTTGTTTATTATATACACTTGTAATCAGAGTCATATTAAGGGGTCATTCCGAGTTGATCGTAGCTGTGCTAAATTTAGCACAGCTACGATCTTCACTGACATGCGGGGGGACGCCCAGCACAGGGCTAGTCCGCCCTGCATGTCAGTCCGGCCGCCCCTCACAGAAGTGCAAAGGCATCGCACAGCGGTGATGCCTTTGCACTTCAAGAGTAGCTCCCGGCCAGCGCAGCTTTAGCGTGCTGGCCGGGAGCTACTCATCGCTCCCCGCACCCCGTTCGGTCCAGCCACGCCTGCGTTGGCCGGACCGAACCCACGAAACGGCGGCCTAATGCCGCCGTTCTGCCCCCTACGGTGTCGGCGCATGCGCAGTAGGGACCCGTTCGCTCTGCTGCGTAAAAACGACGCGTCGGCCATTTTCCCAGTGTTTTTTGCAGTGCTTCTACCAGCGGAAGGGAGACTCTGGAGAGGTAAGTAATGAAAAAATGGGTGCAGGGGCCCATGTGTACTGCACACACTGCACCCATTATAGATATGCCACTGCTTGTAATGGAGGTCAGTAGCAGCATTTATAGTTTACTGTTGTTTTATCGGGATGTAGTCATGATCCCGGCCGTCCGAATACCGACGCCAGGATCCTGACCGCCAGGATGCCGGCAGCGCCGGCACAGCTATTACCACTCCTGGGTGTCCACGACGCCCATGGAGTGGGAATAGAACCAGTGGTGAGCGCAGCTCGCATGCGGCTTTGCTGCGCTCGTCTCCCTCTCAGCATTCTGGCGGTCGAGATCCCAGCATCAATATTCTAACCGCAGGGATCCCGACCGCCGGCATCCCGTACAAAACACGTTTTATCATTTTATCCTCAAAATATAAAGTCTTTGCCTGCATCTTGTAGATCTTTATTGGAGTTTGTAGTTTGTTCATGCCTTCAGGCTTGGACTGGCCCACAGGGGTACAGGGAAAACCACCGGTAGGCCCCACTGCCTGGGGGGCCCTCCTCCTCTAGGGATCAGGTTCTAGACTGTGCACTTGGATTATATATTATACATATGTTATCTTATACTGCACAGGATTATGATGTATTCTCTACAGTACATTGCTGTCATTAATCTGGCACATTATCATGCATGCACTAGCAGTAATTACTATATAAATTATCAAGGAGTCCAGACCAGGTACTCTATAATGGTTAGCCAAACCTCTGTGGTGGCTGGCCACACCCCCTTTGGAGGCTGGCCACACCTCTAATCATGGGCACCTACCACTGCATACGCCCGGTGGGCTCTTCATGCTTCAGTCCGACACTGCATGCCTTGTTATTTATTTAATATACTAAAGTTATTGTCGGACATTGCAGTAATTAGTGAGCTGTATGCTGATAGGGAAAGCAGCCATAAAACATCTATACAATAAGAAATGAATAATTCATAAAGGAAGAATGCTCTAGAAGGGAATCCTGCAGCTCCATGGATCCGTTTAGCTACATGCTTTAATTAGAACCTTAGGATGTAAATGTAAGAAGTGAAATAAGTGGATCATCTGTTTTGTTCACTTCTGTTTAAATAAAAAAACAAAAACATCTTGGCTGCAGACAAATGTTCTCTTTCAGCTACAATGGTTTGTTAGAAGTATAGGACAAGGCTCACTGGTTATCAGTGGTGGAATTTGTGAGTGGTGGGCACAGGTGCAAAAACATAATTTTTATAAGTTACTTACATGCCACATGGTAGTGGGTGATAGGGAGAGGCAGAGGGCGACAGCGTAAAGCAGAGGGTGACAGTGGAAGAGAAAAGGAGGCAGAGGGTGACAGCAGAATGCAGGAGGAGGCAGCAGGTGACAAGGGGAAACAGTGGGTGACAGGGAGAGACAGTGGGTGGTAGGGTTAGAAGCACAGTGTCCTGCGTGGTTCAGAGAACATGGGGTATGCACCTTTGTGGGGGCAGGAACACAGTGGCATCTGCTCTGTCAGTTTTGCACTCTGTC
The DNA here is from genome assembly GCF_028390025.1 of Pseudophryne corroboree. Taxonomy (NCBI): domain Eukaryota; kingdom Metazoa; phylum Chordata; class Amphibia; order Anura; family Myobatrachidae; genus Pseudophryne; species Pseudophryne corroboree. The sequence continues at coordinate 85,848,124 of NC_086445.1, forward strand.
AGGCAGACTCTGACAGATGCAGGTACACCTAGTGTGAGCTGCCTGTAATTCACAGGCAGCAGTGAATCAGAAAACATGTACAGCTGTCTGGTAATAAGAGGCAATGCACACACAAGGTCAGCCCTGCCTCGCTAAGGTAAGGGGCAGGTCCCTCAGGCAATGGTTTTTGCCTTCACCCTACAAACATTTCAGTCTTTAACAATGTTGACATGTATAGTCAAGCAAGCCAAGGTTTACTACTATCTGCTGGAAGATCGGGATGCCAAGCTGAGTCTTTGCATGGGTGACAGAAACGGTAGCTTCATCTTTGACTACCCAGAAACTTTGCCCCAAATACACTGGGAGGTCAGTCTAATTCACCATTGTTGCAGGGATCGGTGACTGCATGCACCATTAGCTGACCTTGTGTCCTCCTATTGGCCTGTTTGGTCACACCCCCAGGGTTTGAAAGCACCTGGCTCAGTGGGTGCATCCTGCTGGCATACTAATGCTTACAGTGGGATAGGGGCCCAAGAAGTGGCCACACTTAATGAGTGGGATAATTGCATACCCTCCAGCTGTAGCTTTTTGGCAGGTACAGTACCTTTTTTTATGGTCTGTACTGATTTTTGGCTCACCAAACTTCCATTGAAAGTATAGGAAAAGGGGTGTGGCCTTTACACTTGGCTACGCCCCCTTTTCGCATTTGTACCGATTGTTAAGTGTAAAATGTTGGAGGGTATGTAATTGCTGATTGACAGCACCCCAGAAATACATTTTAAAATTGAAGACCTTTTGCAGGGACAAAAAAGTGACACTGCAATCAAGGTGCCTTTTATACAGGGATATCTGCTGCAATCCACTATACAAATATTCTTAGCATTTACAAGTAGCCCACATAAAATGGGTGTTTCGGACAGCGCCGTAACTACCTATGTGCCAGGTGTGCCTGGCACACAGCGCAGTTACCCTGAGGGCGCATGGCCAGCGGCTTGTACTGAGTCAAATTGACTAGTTACAAGCCGCCTGTTGCGTGCCGCGCGCCGCACTGTTGAGGAGAGCAGCGCCGGAGGCAGGGAAGGAGGAGGAGGGAGGGGGACTGGAGCTGCAGCAGCGCTATGTCATTGGTAGTAGCGCTGCTGCAGCAGTCCTCTCTCCTTCTGTATTGGCTGCCCGGTGCTGCTGTGAATGCTGGGATGCGGTTCCCTCATCCCAGCATTCTCAGCGGCGGCGGGCAGCCAATGCAGAAGGAGAGGGTGCTGCTGCAGCGGCGCTACTACCAATTTCATAGCGCTGCTGCGGCTCCAGTCCCCCTCCCTCCTCCTCCTTCTCCCCTGCGGCTGCCCGGGATCTCTGCCAGCACGAGGAGCCTGACTGCCATCGGGGAGAGATGGTAAGTATCTCTCTCTCTTTCTTTCTTTCCTTTTATCTCTCTCTCTCTCTCGTGTCTGCCGCAATGTGTAAAAAGGGGGACTCAGTCTGCCGTAATGTGTAAAAAGGGGGACACTGTCTGCCGTAATGTGTAAAAAGGGGGACGCTGCCTGCCATAATGTGTAAAAAGGCACGCTCTCTGCCGTAATGTGTAAAAAGGGGGGTTGCTGCCTGCTGTAATGTGTTAAAAAGGGAACGCTGTCTGCCGTAATGTGTAAAAGGGGGGACGCTGCCTGCTGTAATGTGTTAAAAAGGGAATGCTGTCTGCCGTAATGTGTAAAAAGGGGAAGAAGTCTATCGCAATGTGTAAAAAGGGGGACGCTGCCTGCCGTAATGTGTTAAAAAGGGAACGCTGTCTACCGTAATGTGTAAAAAGGGGATGCTGTCTGCCGTAATGTGTAAAAAGGGGACGCTGCCTGCCGTAATGTGTAAAAAGGGGGACGCTGCCTGCCGTAATGTGTAAAAAGGGGGACGCTGCCTGCTGTAATGTGTAAAAAGGGAGCACTGTCTGCCGTAATGTGTAAAAAGGGGATGCTGTCTGCCATAATGTGTAAAAAGGGGGGTGCTGTCTGCCGTAATGTGTAAAAAGGGGACGCTGTCTGCCATAATGTGTTAAAAGGGGGACGCTGTCTGCCGTAATGTGTAAAAGGGGCTCTACCTGGTGTAGTGGCGCTACTGTGCAGTGTAATTTGAATAATGGAGACTACTATGCACCGTAGTATGAATTGGTATTATGTTGTGGCCACGCCCCTTCCCCACGAAGCCACACCCCTATATATTTTTCACGCACCTGCGGCGCACACTGCCCCTGTCTTGCCTAGGGGGGGGGGGGTGCCAATGCCGTTTCTTGCACACAGCGCTAAAATACCTAGTTATGGCATTGGTTTTGGGGGGATATTCCACAAATATTTCTAATGTAATATACACAATTCAAACTTTAGATGCAAACTGTACTGTAAGCACTTAGAGTCTAAAACAGACCTGATCGTAGATGCGCTAAATTTAGCACATCTATGATCAGTCACACAGACATGCGGGGGGACGCCCAGCACAGGGCACAACGGCGATGCTTTTGTACTTTAGGAGTAGCTCCTTGCCAGCGCAGCTCCTGTGCGCTGGCATGAGCTACTCGTCATTGTGAGGGTTACAGCGGCTGCATGTGACGTCATGCAGGCGCCGCGGCTCACCCCCCAACAGTCTGGTCATGCCTGCATTGACTGGACCGCGCCCACTAAACGGCGGCCATACGCCGCCGGCCCGCCCCCTCCCACCAAGCGACAGCCTCTGCCTGTCAATCAGGCGATCGCAGGGCCGCAGACAGCCATCGGTGCCGGCGCGGTGCCGGCGCATGCACAGTTCAGACCTGCGAAAATGCACAGCAGCGATCGGGTCTGATTAGGCCCTAAGACCGTAATTGTACCTGATTTATTTATTGCAGTAATATTGAATAAACTCACTTTTAGAATAAACGTGAGCCGCTAAATAAGGTAAATGCCATTTTCTAAAATTATAAATGATTAATGTAGCCTACAGCAGGTACTCATCTGAAAGAGGTCACCTTGTGATAAATGGGCGGTTTGGATGTACAGTACCTCATGTTTATTCTAATAGTGAGTTTATAGAAATAACATTACTACAGTGTCTATTAATCATGTATACGTTAATATAGGGCCTAATTAAGCTTCAGTTGTAGTTTTGAGAAAAATCGCAAAACTGCAACTTCTTTCTCTAGCATGCGGGGGCCGTCCAGCACTGGGCAATGTCACCCCGTGCGTCGGGTCCTTCCCACCCACACTACAATGCAAGCACTTTGCTAAACAGCAAAATGCTCACCTCTTTAGCGTAGCCCCCTGCCTTCGCAGCCTAGCTGCGAAGGCAGTCGCTGGACCGCCATGTTTTGGATCGCAGCGGCTGCATGAGACATCATGCAGCTGCCACGGCCCACCATGCAAACAATCCGGACATGTCTCCATTGTTCGCTGCCGTGACACCCCCAAAACACAGTGGTGACGCTGCGTCACCACCCTGGTCACAATGTAAGTCCTCGCGCATGCGCCGAATAGCGATTTCCGCACTTCTGTGTGTGATGCTGAATCGGGCCCATAGTTTTAGTGCTGAAAGTGTGGCCCTTACATCTGCATTTTGGACTGAGTTTGGTACTTTCATCAACTGCAGTTTAGTTGTAATGTATTTGGAAAATAGGGCATGTGAACCCACCCCCACACACATTAGGACCCCCAGCCCACACCCACACACTTAAGGATCCCCCACCCCACACATACACAGAGTAGTAGCAATCCTGGAATAATTAGAATAATAAAATAATGGAGCGCTACAGTGTTTAGATAATAGTGTAATATTGTTATTCTGGTTCGGTCAAATGCTGAAAAAAAGAGATAAGGTTAAAAGTAATGTTTAAGCTCTTATGGTGAATTTGTTTAAAAAGTCCCGATAGCACAGAGTATGTCCACTTTTGTCAATGCTATTGGGAGGGCCCAAGCGGGTGTTCTAACTTTCCCTACCCTACCTCCGGTCCTCTGGTTGCGGTAGCGGGTTTCCAGACTGGAAACCCGCTACCGCAACCAGAGGACCGGAAGTTTCAGCATTTGACCGAACCAGAATAACAATATTACACTATTATCTCAACACTGTAGCGCTCCATTATTTTATTATTCTAATTACCAGACCAACATGGAGCTGCTTTAGAAGAGCGCAGCACACTTCCTTAAATATAAAATCCTGGAAAAATTGCACATCACACACTTCAAACAAAGCCATCATGTTTACCGCTAATCTTTTCTTATAGTCCATCCAAACATAAAAAATTGGCAGCCATTACACCATTTGAAAAGCAGAAAAAGGAAATGTATTTGTTAAAAGCAGCAGTAACATCATATCACACTCATATGGGCAGTGAAGATAAGGTGTAGTACCCATATTATCTTGACGGCTCAGATGAGTATGACGTGATGTTATTGCTACACTATCAAATACATTTCCTTTCTCTGTTTTTCAATGGTGTCATGGCTGCCAGATGTTTATGTTTGGATGGACTATTCATTATTATTATTAAAATCTTGAAACGTATAACAAACAAACAATTGGTTTGAGATAAAAAAAGAAATCATAGAATTAGTTTAACAATTTTATGTATAGTAAATTCTTTATTCATCAAAGTAGCCACCGTTACTGTTGATATCAACTAAATGCCAATGAGAATTACTCAAATGCCCATTTGGCACATTATTCTTGTATATGTAATATATTTGAGTGGTCAATTCAGGAGCCTGAAAAGTAATACACTACGAAGTCTATTCATGAAGCAGTGAAAAGAGTGACAACGTAAACTAATGGAGAAGTTGCCCATGGCAACCAATCAGCTTTGAAGTAACATTTATCAAGTGCATTCTGTAGAATTATACATAGAAGCTGATTGGTTGCCATGGGTAACTTCCCCAATAGCTCACTTCTCCACTCTTTTCACTGTTTTATGAATAGACTTATATGTATCAGTGTAATTTCTAGGGGCCAGAGAGCCATGCAGTTACACTGGGTCAGGGTCATCTTAACAGCAGTGTAGGCCCCTGGGCACAACAATCCACTGGGCCCCCTACCCATCCTCCAGCGGTAGGGGTGGGGGGTGCTATCAGCGGCAGCTTTGATGTTCTGCAGGCGGTAGGGGGTGTTCTGTCTCCCACTCAGCATGTAGGACCTGGAGCAGTAATTTCTTACAATTACTCCTTTGCTGCACAGATGGGGCTAAACTGTAAAAACGGGCATTGGCAGTGGCGTAACTACTGCCCCCGCAGTCCTCGCGGTGGCTTGGGGGCGAGGGGCTGCGGGGGCGCCACTGACTTAGAACAGATTGACATGCGGACGAGCGTCCGCATGTCAATCTGCGGTCTCCTCTCCCTCCCTGCTGTGTTGGAGGGACATGGAACGCACATCGCGCGTCTCTCCTGTGTCCCTCCCTGGCTCTCCCCCGGCCGGTCTAAGGAAGTGCCGTTCGTGAGCTCTGATTGGCTCACGAACCGGCACTTCCTTTATTAGACCAGCCGGGGGAGGGACACAGGAGAGATGCGCGATGCGCTCCGTGTCCCTCCAACACATAGGGGGTGGGGTGGGGAGCAGGCACTTGGGGCATATACCTGGCACTGTGGGGGGCAGATCTTGCACTTGGGGCATATACCTGGCACTGTGGGGGGCAGATCTGGCACTGGGGGCATATACCTGGCACTGTGGGGGGAAGATCTGGCACTGTGGGGGCAGATCTGGCACTGGGGGCATATACCTGACACTGTGGGGGCAGATCTGGCACTGGGGGCATATACCTGGCACTGTGGGGGCAGATCTGGCACTGGGGGCATATACCTGGCACTGTGGGGGCAGATCTGGCACTAGGGGCATATACCTGGCACTGTGGGGGAATATCAGGCACTGGGGGCATATGTGGCACTGGGAGCATGGCCCTAGCAACAAGCACTACCCCCTAGCAACGAGCATGACACCCAGTGCATGAAACCCCTGGCAACGAGCATGACACCCTGTGTGGAATAATGTATACTGGGCATTACTATAAGGAGGAAAAATGACAAATAATGTAAGGGGCATGAATCAGGATTATTTTTCTTTCCTGTGGTGGCCAACGTCTGGGCGTGCAGGTTGCAAAACTGGGGTGTAAGGTAGTCTTTTCCTGCAATGCCACGCCCTCCACGCAAAGCCACGCCCATTTCGACAAAACCACACACCCTTTTTGCCGTCGCGCGCCTGCGGCGCACGCATTTTTCTACCTTTGCTAGTGCCAATTACGGGGGGTATGGGGGGGGGGATTTTTTGGCTTGGGGGAGAAAAATTTCTAGTTACGCCACTGGGCATTGGGCTGAATGAAGAAGCCCTGGTACATGACTTCCACGGTGGTAGGGGTTGTTTAATACGTAGGGGAGGGGTGGATAGTGGAGTGGGTTTAATATTTATCATTTTCTGGTGGGAGGGCAGCTTGCTTGACTGCAGATATCGTAAGTTCCTGAAAATATATTTCTTAGATTGAATGGGATACAAAACTAGAAAGTCCCACCTTTCAGAAAGTTCTGGGGACTTGGGCATCAGAGTTCAGGAGCCAGAGCAATCCACCAATGAAAATCTAAAACTGCATATTAGGCGTGTGGAGCTGGAGCAGGGACCAGCTGCTTGAAGGCTGATATCTCTGGTTCTGGGCATACTAGAGATAAGCTGCCAGTGTCCACCAAAAGGGGAGAGTCACCGCTTTTGGATTATACCCTCAGAAAAACTGTAAGTCAGACAGAACCCGAGATATCTGGCTGGGAACAGCAATTATCATGCTTGGATGGGGACCACTGCTTTCAAGTCGGATATCTCCGGTTCCCCAGGGCGGATTTTCAAAAATCTGGTACCCCTGGAAATAGGGGACTCTCAGCTATCAGCTTAGTGCCCTTATACTCCTGGGGCACTTGGGCAAGAGCCCATTGAGCCCATACGAAAAGACGGCCCTGCACGGGGTGCTCTGACACCTACTGCCACTGGCAGGGCCGGTTCTTGGGCGCCGTGCGCCCCGGGCGACAATAGGGTGTGTGGCTTCGTACAGGGGGCGTAGTCATTTACGCCCCCTCTACAGACTGAAATGATGTGCGGTGTGCGATGGCGTCATCGCGCACCGCACAGTAAAGGATCTCTCCACGAAGGGAAACTAGACGCGTACGCGTCTAGTTTCCCTTCACAGCAGCAGCGGGGGGCACAGCAGCAGCGGATCTTGCCCTGGTGCGGTGCCCTCCGGATGGCGCCCTGCGCCCTCTGGAAGGCGGCGCCCCGGGAAAAAGTCCTGCTTGCCCGTGGCAAGATCCGCTACTGGCCACTGGCCACCAGAGTGTCTGGACAGGGGCACAGCGTTGCCGCTGCCAGAGTCCCAGACTGATCAAGACTGGCGTCAACCACAGTGCCAGTCACCAACAGCAAGCCACCGCCAGTAGCAGGACACCACCACCAGTCCTAACTTTGGGTCCTCACAGTGCTGGGCTCTTCCAGGTGGCTCAAACACGGCTTGGTCTGTGACATTATAGGTTACGCTAATGCCCGCACGTCCTGCCCGCACAGTGCTCTGTATCACTGTGGCTGTACTGCTGCAACAACTGCTGGTGCAAGTGCTGCCCACGGCTGAAGGAGAAGGGACTGGGAACTCTTCTATGCAGTGCTACTGACAGGTCAGTCTTCTGTGGGGGACTGGGGCACCCAGTATGGGTTTTATATTTTTTCTGTATGGTCAATCTGCTTGTTTTTTCCCTATCAAGGGCCATTGTATTTTATTTTTTTACTGTGGGGGCCAGTATGTTTGTGTTTCTCATACGTCCTAGAGGATGCTGGGGTCACCATTAGAACTATGGGGTATAGACGGGATCCGCAGTAGACATGGGCACTTTAAGACCTTCAAAGGGTGTGTACTGGCTCCTCCCTCAATGCCCCTCCTCCAGACTCCAGTTTTAGAATTGTGCCCAGTGAGACTGGATGCACTACAGGGGAGCTCTACTGAGTTTCACTGAAAAAGACTTATGTTAGGTTTTTTATTTTCAGGGAGGCTGCTGGCAACAGTCTCCCTGCTTCGTGGGACTTAGGGGAGAGAAGTATGACCAACTTCTAGTGAGTTCAATGGCTCTGCTTCTGGCTGACAGGACACCATTAGCTACTGAGGGTGATGATCGCTGGGTACGCCTATTGCTCACTCCCACAGCCTGCCGTCACCCCCTTACAGAGCCAGAAGTCAGGAGACAGGTGAGTAGCAGAAGAAAAGAAGACTTCTTCTCCAGTGATGGCATTCTGAGGTACCGCGCAGCAAACTGAACGCTGAGCGCCATGCTCCCACACAAACACAGGCACTGCAGAGTGCAGGGCGCGGGTTGGGGGGGGGGGGGCGCCCTGGGCATTATTAAATCCTCTTAAAAGGCTGGCAAATGCCTCGGCACTGTCCTTACCCCGCCAGCGTAATTAATTATTTATTTACGAGCGGGACAGAAGCGCGCCATTTACGGAGGTGGGGCTTCTTCCTCACATCACCAGCACACTGCTCGGCGCCATATTCTCTCCTCAGAGAGACGCTGGTCCTTCCTTCACTGCTGACAAGATCAGGGTGCAAAACAGGGGGGGGGCGCAGCGTTATGGGTGCTTGTTATTAATATATAAACACTTATAAATACTTTTGGCGCTGGGTGGTGAGCTGAAAAGTCCTCTGTGTCCCTCTGACAGATTTACTGTGGGTCTGTCCCCCATAAGCCGGTGTATCTGTGAGTAATTGGTACATGTGTGTCAACATGTCGGTGACTGAATGTTTTTTGCAAGAGGAAACTATATTACGGACACAGACATGTATGGGGTGGCCATGTCGGCACCACCCATAACTGACTGGGTGAAAGTTTGAATGATAATGTGATTCAAATCAGAATAAGGTTGGATAAATCTATGTCCCAGACACAGACGTAGAGAAAATATATGGAGGATGTGATGTTCATGACTATGCTTCTTTTCCCTCAGGCCCCTCGGGGTCGCAAAAATTTTGTTTTGCCCAGTTACTACCCACTGATACCAACACGGATACTGATTCCTATGTCGACCATAATGTTTCCTGATTAGATACACTATTGGCAAAGAGCATTCAGTACATGATTGTGGATATTAAGGACGTATTAACGTCACTGAGGACCCTGCTGTTCCCGACAAAAGGGTCTATATATGTATGTGTGTATATGTATATAGATTTATATGAAAGCTGAGGTAACGTTCCTCCATCTCATGTGCTGAACGCTCTGTTTGAGATAGTCTGGGTCAGGAGAGCCGGCCCTAACCAATATGATGCCCTAGGCAAGATTTTGGCTAGTGCCCCCTAGCACCACTGCTGGTTCTGCCTCTGACCTTGCACTTCTTTCCCAGAACCATCACCCCTCAGCCATAGCAGTCCTTATTTTGGTGTTTGTACCCCCTATATTTTAAATAGGAACAGTTCGCACATTTGGCGCACAGCCCAAAAAGGGGTGTGTTTTTGCTGGCAAGGGGCATGGCCACACAATAGTAACCCAAATTCCAAATACGCCACACAGTACAGCACTTTATTCACATTTGATCATGCGATAGTTTCCATAATTCATATTACATCCCACAGTAGTATCACTTTACCTTATAAACGTTACTCCTCACAGTAGAGCCCCTTATTCACATTACATCACACTGAATTGCTCCTTATTCACATTACACTACACCCTATTGCTCTTTATTCACATTAGACGACACAGTAGTGCCCTTTCTATACGCAACACCACATAGAAGAGCACCTTAAACACATAATTCCACACAGTAATGCCCCTAACACATATGAGACACATTATTAATGTCCTTCTAAACATAATGTGCTTACACATTATGATGACAACCTTTATTAATGCCCTTTTACACATAATGTCCCTTACACATATGCCGCACATTATTAATGCCCTAATACACATAATGACACACATAGTGCCCCCTGCACATTTGCTGCACATTGTTAGTGCCCCTATACACATAATGACACATACAGTAGTACCCTGTTACACATACAGTATGCCACACATTATTAATGTCCTTAAACACATAATGACACACATAGTGCCCCTTATACATATGTTGCACATTATTAATGCATTTTTACATGACACACATAATGCTCCTTACACATATTCCGAACACTACTGCACAACCAACCCACTCACATGCACACAGCACTCACACTGCCGCTAACACTGTGACCTCTGCCTCTGCTTGGATACAGATGTGTCCTCATAAATATTGCCTCAGTGCTAATGTCGGGCAAATTTTTTAATGAAAATGCATCTTATTTGCATTGTTATGTGGCTAGGATGCACAAGCAGCTTCGGCTGATTAAAATGATATACAGCATGCCTTTATACTGTGTGAGACTGTGGCTGTATCTGCATATGAATTGCTACACACAGAATATAGGCATGCCGCATATCATTTTAATCAGCAGAAGCTGCTGATGCCCCTGGGCATATCAAATGCCCTAGGCAATTGCCTAGTTTGCCTATAGCTATGGCCGGCTCTGTGGGTCAGCCCTGACAAGATGGTTGCAAATCCCCAAGAGGATTCCGGTTGTTTATTCCTTCCTGCCATGGACAGAATAAATTGGGAGTCACCCCCTGTTCTGCACGGGGCCCCGTCACAAATCCAGCGGATCTTATGCAGGAAGCTACGTTATATTCTAGTAAGTAACCACGCGTACGTTACTTAGACCTGCCGTTACATGCGCATGGGTGAGTAGTAGTATTCAAAAATGGTCGGACACCTTGTCATCCGATATAGATACCCTGGGGAGAGTTGGTATACTCCTTACGTTGTGTCATATCAAGGAGACTGCAAGGGATATAGGACTCTTTGGTTCACGGGCCAATTCCATGGCGATCTCGGCTAGGAGGGCGTTGTGGATTCACCAATGGAATGCTGATGCTGACTCCAAGAAGAAATGGAGTCTCTTCCCTATGAAGGTGAAGCCTGGTTTGGTGACGGCCTAGTTAATTTGATCTCGGCAGCTGCCGCAGGTAAGTCAGCCTTCCTGCCCTATGTTGCCTCCAACGGATGAAGACGCATCATTATGCAGTCATTTCGGCCCAATAGATACACAAGACATTAGGATTCCCCTTTCTTTGCAGGTAGAGGAAGGAGAAGAGGGAGGAGGTCCGCAGCCTCTTCAAGATCACAGGAGCAGACATCATCCTCTGCTTCTGCCAAATCCACTGCATGACGCTGGGGCTCTCTTGCGGGAGCCTGCACCGGTGGGGCCATGTCTAAAACTCTTCAGTCAGTCCTGGATTTGTTCGGACCTGGACCCGTGGGTTTTACAAATAGTGTCCCAAGGGTACAAACTGGAGTTACAAGACATTCTCCCTCACTAATTTTTCAAATCGGCCTTACCAATTCTCCGGAGGACAGGGAGGTAGTATGCGACGCAATACAAAAGTTGTGTCAGAATCAGGTCATTGTCCTGGTTCCACCGTCACAACAGGGAGAAGGCTTTAATTCAAGCCTCTTCGTGGTCCCAAAGCCAGACGGCTTGGTCAGACCAATCCTAAATCTGAAATCCCTCAATTTCTATCTAAAGAAATTAAAATCCAAGATGGAATCTCTCATGATGCCTACTTACATGTTCCCATTTTCCTCTGCATTAAGCTTACCTGAGGTTTGCAATTCAGGATTGTCATTACCAATTTCAGACGTTGCTGTTTGGTCTGTACACGGCTCCGAGGATTTTCACCAGGGTGATGGCGGAAATTATGGTTCTCCTTCGCTTGCAAGGAGTCAAATTTGTCCCATACTTGGACGATCTCCTGATAAAGACGAGATCCAGGGACCAGTTGGTGCAAAACATTGCACTCTCCCTGACAGTTCTTCAACAACATAGTTGGCTCCTTAACTTGCCAAAATCACAGTTGGTCCCAACGACGCGGTTGTCATTTTTGGGAATGATACTGGACACAGAACTACAGAGAGTTTTTCTTCCAGTGGAAAAGGCTCTGGAGATCCAGAGTCTGGTCAAACAAATTCTGAAACCAGCAAGAGTGTCAATCCATCAATGCATTCAGTTGGTGGGAAAGATGGTTGCGGTCTATGAGGCCATTCAGTTTGGCAGGTTCCATGCCAGAGTTTTCCAGTGGGACCTGTTGGACAAGTAGTCCGGATCCCACCTACACATGCACCGGAGGATAATCCTGTCTTCCAAGACCAGAATCTCACTCCTGTGGTGGCTGCACAGCTCTCACCTCCTAGAGGGGCGCATGTTCGGGATCCAGAACTGGATCCTAGTGACCACGGATGCAAGCCTCCGAGGCTGGGGAGCAATCACACAAGGGTAAAACTTCCAAGGAAGATGGTCAAGTCAGGAAACTTGTCTTTCCAAGAGTGGACAACTGGGAAGCAGACTTTTCCAGCAGACATGATCCCCATCCAAGTAGGTTTTCCTCAAGTAGACATGATGGCATCTTGTCTCAACAAGAAGCTTCAGAGATATTGTTCCAGGTCAAGGGACCCTCAAGCAATAGCAGTGAATACACTGGTGACACCGTGGGTGTTTTCTGTCGGTATATGTATTCCCTCCACTTTCTCTCATTCCAAAAGTTCTGAGATCATAAAAAGTGCAGAGATTCGAGCGATCCTCATTGTCCCAGACTGGCCAAGGAGGGCTTGGTATCCAGATATCAGGAATTATTCTTAGGAGATCCCTGTCTCTTCCTTTGCGAGAGGACCTGTTGCAGCAGGGGCCGTGCGTGTATTAGGACTTGCCGCGGCTACGTTTGACGGCATGGCGGTTGAACGCCAAATCCTAGCCCGTATAGGTATTCTTATTGAAGTCATTCCCACACTTATTCAGGCTAAGAAAAGGGGTAACGTCTAAACATTACCACCATATTTGGAGCAAATATGTTTCTTGGTGTGAATCCAAGAAGGTTCCTACGGAAGATTTTCAGCTAGGACGTTTTCTCCATTTTCTACAAGCAGGTGTGGATGCGGGCCTAAAATTGGGCTTAATTAAGGTTCTGATTTCAGCCTTATTGGTTTTCTTCCAAAAACAATAGGCCTCCCTTCCAGAAGTTCAGTATTTCGTGAAAGGCGTGTTACACATCCAACCTCCTTTTGTGCCTCCAGTGGCACCATGGGATCTTAATGTGGTGTTGCAGTTCCTTCAATCACATTGGTTTGAAACTTTACAGAAGGTGGAGTTGAAGTTCCTCACTTGAAAAGTGGTCATCCTGTTGGCCTTGGCATCTGCAAGGCGGGTGTTTGAGTTATCGGCCTTGTCTCACAAGAGCCCTTATTTGATCTTCCATGAAGATAGAGCAGAATTGAGGACACGTCAACAATTTCTGACGAAGGTGGTTTCATCTTTCCACATGAACCAACCTATTGTGGTGCTTGTGGCCACTGGCGCCTTCGTTGAGTCAAAGTTTCTGGATGTGGTTAGAGCTTTGAAAATTTTTGTCGCCAGAACGGCTCAGTTTAGGAAAACAGAGGCTCTGTTTGTCCTGTATGCTCCCAACAAGATTGGGTGTCCTGCTTCCAAACAGATCATTGCGCGCTGGAGCAGTGGTACGATTCAGCATGCTTGTTCCATGGCAGGATTGCCGTTACTGAAATAGATAAAGGCCCGTTCTACTAGAAAGGTGGGCTCGTCCTGGGCGGCTGCCCTGGGGGGGGGACAAGTTTGATACCTTGGCTGATGATGACCTCAAGTTTGGTCATTCAGTGCTACAGAGTCTTCCGCACTCTCCCGCCCATTCTAGAGCTATGGTATAACCCCATGGTTCTAATGGTGACCCCAGCATCCTCTAGGATGTATGAGAAGAAAGGATTTTAATACCTACCTGTAAATCCTTTTCTCTTAGTCCATAGAGGATGCTGGGCGCCCGTCCCAGTGCGTACTGTATCTGCAGTTATTAATTGTGGTTACACATATGTTGTGTTACGGTTCTGGTCATCATGTTGCTGAAAATTGTTCATGCCATTGGCTTGTGTTCTGTTGAATGCCACGTTCTGCGACATACTGGAGGTGTGAGCTGGTAAGATGCTCACCTTGGTTTAACAATAAATTCTTTCCTCGAAATGTCCGTCTCCCTGGGCACAGTTCCTATAACTGGAGTCTGGAGGAGGGGCATAGAGGGAGGAGCCAGTACACACCCTTTGAAGGTATTAAAGTGCCCATGTCTCCCGCGGATCCTGTCTATACCCCATGGTTCCAATGGTGACCCCAGCATCCTCTACGGACTAAGAGAAAAGGATTTACCGGTAGGTATTAAAATCCTATTTTTTTTCTTCCTGTTTGGAAACAATGTGTTGTTTTTCTCCTGTTAATGTGAATGTATTTTATTTTTTTACTGTAGTGGTCAATGTGGCTGTTTTTCTTCCTGAGGGGGTCAATGTCTTAATTTTCCTGCTGGGGCCATTGTGTTTTATTGTTTTACTGTGGGGACCAGTGTGTTGGTGGTTTTTATGGTGGTGATGGAGCCATGGGTTTGCTTTTTTTCCAGAGGCGGGCGAATGTGTCCCCCCACCCACGCAATTGGGGCCAATCTGTTTGACAGCCTGGTAAAGTGAGCAGGGGCTGAGTGCTAGTAATACCAGGGGTGGAGTTGGCTGGTGATATAAATGAGCAGGGTTGCAGGGTGCAAAACTGTGGTGTAAGGTTGTCTGTTCCCATGTGGCTGCAAGTTTGCACTGAGAACCAGATTGGCTAGAAACTGCCCTCCTATGTGTGTATGTGGGCCTCCTTGTCTCTTTATATGTAGATTTTAGTGATTGATCCGGAGCTGGGTTGGACTTGTGACAAAAGGAGGCATCGGCAATATTATATTTTGTCTACATCACAACTGTAATATGTATTGTGGCATTATGAAGATGGATGGCAATAATGAGTCATGGATTGTGTTGGGCTGGAGGGATTTTTGCACAAAGAGAAGAAAAAGGAGATGTGACTACACCTAATGGCTGCTGAGTGGAACCAGTCCAGCTGGGACTGTGGGCAGATAAGTGCTTATACAGCCCAGGTGGGGGTTGTGGAAGCCAGTCAGACTGCCTGTGGAGCCAGTCTAAGTGGGACTATGGCAATCAAAGAGCCCAGTGAGCCAGGAGGCCAGTGTCCAAGTCTGCAGGAGTCAGAAACGACCTTGGGCCGTGAGCATTTGATATTCCATAACAATTAAACCCTGGCACTTAAAGTCCAAGGATATTGGAATACTAACACTTGGTGTCCTATAAACAATGAATACTTAAGGTCTCAGAACATTTAAAAAATACTTAGTTTTTACATTTTTTTATTTATGAACAGCTGTTCATATAGTGCACACATATTCTGCATCATTTCAGAGAATATTTGAATTACTCAGACTCAGTGGACCTTATAATCTACATTGCCTGGCAAATGGGGAGATGGGGAATGGGGTATTTGCACAGGAGGCAATTGGTATATTGCAATGCACAAGTATCTACACTATTACAGTATAGACACAATAGTGATCAATAATAATCAATGATGGAAGAATAGGTAGATGCCACAACATAAAGATGCAGATGCAACAACGTCAGCATCATCCCCATACTCTCTAGCCCCAGTTGGATTCATATATGTTCTTGTAGCAATTACGTTTGGGAAAATGTTGCAGCAGAATGCCTGTGCATTTAACAATTGATAATCAAATGAATTTATCAAACTCTATTGTTGTAAAAATCTATATTAAGCCATTTTTCCTTTGCTAGGTATGGTAATACAATGCATAATAAAAGGGTACAAGGTAACAAATGTGCACTTATCCTTTACTTCATGTACGACCTGCACCATAAATGTGTTTGCTATGTAAATGCAAGATAAATGACGCCGGTAAAATGTTCAACACAGGAACTGGAATATAGAAATATAAACTGAGATATGCAGAATATCATATTTCTGTTTCAGATTGTATTTCAAGACAGGGCAAGATAAAGTAGATGAAATTGACCTGGAACGCATGGAGACACAGCTGGAGAACTGGTAATATCATACATTTTTGAATTGTCATCATTGTTTCATGGCTGAGTATAACTAAAAGGAAAATACTGTATCTAGACTAAACTTTACAAATCTTGCACAGAAGTTTTATAGAACTGTTCAGTAGAGCTAAGCTCCTATTTTTCAATACTTCCACTACAAAAATCAATATGCTAACCCACTTTTTTTTGCTTTGCGACATTAAAGTGAATATTTTGTACAGATTATTATTATTATTATTATTATTATTATTATTTTTTTATTATAATTTATTATCAGCTATTTATATAGCTCACACATATTCTGCAGAGTACATTTGGTCACCCCCCCCCCCCTTCCCCTCAGGGATGAGGGGGAGGGGGGGTGCTGGACTGCACACCCTAATTTGAAACATAATAAGAGGTGCTACCATGCTGAGACTTGTAGTGAACACAGAAAAAAGAGAAAATGCAGGTGCACACTCTAAACACCAAGTGCACTGGCAATCCGAACAATTCTAATAAACTGCAATTTAACATGGAGTAAAATTGAGGTTCTTAGTATATTTTTAACTCCATGTTAAATTGCAGGGTTTATTATAATTGTTCATATTGCCAGTTTTCTTAGTGTTTAGAGTGTGCACCTGCATTTTCTCTTTTTTTCTGTGTGAATTGATATTCTCTACCACACACACACACACACACACACACACACACACACACACACACACACACACACACACACACACACACACACACACTCTCTCTCTCTCCCTCTCTCTCTCTCAGCTTATTTTTTTTGTTGGGAGCCAATTAACCTACCAGTATGTTTTTGGATTGTAGGAGGAAACCGAAGTCCCCAGAGGAAACCAGCACAAGCACTGGGAGATTATATAAACTCCACACAGTTAGGGTCATAGGGCCATATCCTGACAAAACTGAACCCTAGTGTGTGTGTGTGTGTGTGTGTGTGTGTGTGTGTGTGTGGTGTGTGTGGTGTGTGCGTGTGTGTGTGTGTGTGTGTGTGTGTGTGTGTGTACGCTGCGAAATATGTATGCCCTTCAGTTGATAATACAATAAAGTAGGCCTGGCCAACCCGAAGCTCTCCAGCTGTTGTGAAACTACAAGTCCCAACATTCTCTGCCACAGTTTTGCTATTAAGGATTGTTAAAACTGTGGCAGGGCATGCTGGGATGTGTAGTTTCACAACAGCTAGAGAGCCACAGGTTGACCAGACCTGCAATAAAATAATAAATTAATAAAATAGCTCAACCCCACAATTTGTCCTAAATTATATCATTCAAGGTAAATACCTGAGATAGCCTCATTAATAGGTCCACATATGATTTTAAATTAGGATTGTAATGTCCATTGCAGATTTGCAATATTTCCAAATGCACGACACTATAGTGACAATTATATCGCTTTGACAGTATTTTGTAAGACTTGTTCAAGGATCCAGCTACTGTATTTACTGTAGCACTGTTTCAAATTGAGTTGAAGTCTCCAGGGACTAAGCTCTCAAAATTATAGGCTGAGGGCACCCTCTTGATTGCTCCCATCCAATGATGCCCCCCCATTCATTAACAAACATAAATCATTATACTGTAAGTATTGCAATCCCAGCCAAATAATGCATTATGTTTTTGCATTTTGAAGAACTCTGTATGTGCATAATCAATAAGAATGTTTTAGTATAAAGCCTTGATTTTAGCAATGTGATTGATTAAAGAAGTAAACATGTGTTTCCTGATATACTTAAGAGCATGTACAATTGCATGGTAGAATATTTTTAAAGATCATTTATTTAGATATCACTGAGCTTGCAAAGTTATAAGTGTTGTATCCAATTGTACAGAGTAATATAATTAGAGATGAGCGGGTTTGGTTCCCTGAGAACCGAACCCTACCGGACTTCACTACCCGAGACCGGTTCCGAGCCCGGCTCGGGTTTTCCTGCCTGACTCGGAAACCAGAACAAGGCAAAACATCATCATCCCGCTGTCGGATTCTCGCAGGGTTTGGATTCCATACAAGGAGCCGCGCGTCGCCGCCATTTTCACTCCGGCATTGGAGAGTGTAGCGAGAGGACGTGTCTCTGTCCTCAGTGTCCTGCATCAGTACAGTGATAGTGTCTTGTGCTACATCAGTCCAGTCACAGTGGTGGTGACCTCTGCTGCCATATGTCCAGTGCCGCTGTATAAGTCCAGTCCAGTGGTACTGTGTTGTGCTGCATCAGTCCAATGGTGGTGTCTTGTGCTGCATCAGTCCAGTCACAGTGGTGGTGTCCTCTGCTGCCATATGTCCAGTGCTGCTGTGTTGTCCTGCATCAGTCCAGTAGTGGTGTCCCTGTGCTGCTGTATATGTCCTGTGGTACTGCCGTATATGTCCAGTGATACTGCCGTATATGTCCATTGATACTGCCATATATGTCCAGTGATACTGCCGTATCTGTCCATTGATACTGCCGTATATGTCCAGTGATACTGCCGTATAAATCCAGTGATACTGCCGTATATGTCCAGTGGTACTGCTGTATAAATCCAGTGGTACTGGCGTATAAATCCAGTCCAGTGATACTGCCGTATAAATCCAGTGGTACTGCCATATAATTCCATTGATACTGCTGTGTAATTCCAGTGATACTGCCGTATAATTCCAGTGGTACTGGCATATAAATCCAGTGATACTGTCGTATAAATCCAGTCCAGTGGCACTGCCGTATAAGTCAAGTGGTACTGCCGTATAATTCCAGTGGTACTGCCATATAATTCCAGTGACACTGCCGTATATGTCCAGTGGGAGTGCGGTATAAATCCAGTGATACTGCTGTATATGTCCAGTGGTAGTGCCATATAAATCCAGTGGTACTGGTACATAAATCCAGCCCAGTGGCACTGCCGTATATGTCCAGTGGTACTGCCATATAATTCCAGTGATACTGCCGTATAAATCCAGTGATACTGCCGTATATGTCCAGTGGTATTGCCGTATAAATCCAGTGGTACTGGCGTATAAATCCAGTCCAGTGATACTGCCATATAAGTCCAGTGGTACTGCCATATAATTACAGTGATACTGCTGTGTAATTCCAGTGATACTGCTGTATAATTCCAGTGGTACTGACATATAAATCCAGTGATACTGCCGTATAAATCCATTCCAGTAGTACTGCCATATAATTCCAGTGATACTGCCGTGTATATCCAGTGGTACTGCCATATAAATCCAGTGATATTGCTGTATATATCCAGTGGTACTGCCGTATAAATCCAGTGGTATTAACATATAAATCCAGTCCAGTGATACTGCAGTATATTCCAGTGGTACTGCCGTATAAATCTAGTGATACTGCTGTATATGTCCAGTAGTATTGCCATTTACTTCGAGTGATACTGCTGTATATATATACCCTGTTACAAAGGGATTACTGAGGCCATAACAACTATGCTGGTGTTAGACGTACGTACGGTATCCGCCATTAGTGCAGTGGGACTGCAGTGCCACTACTAGATGGGCCAGGTGTTTGTGCCGCACACTTCTGTCGCTTATCTTAGTCATACATCTACCTCATTGCACCTCTTTTACTTCTTTGCATAATGTGCTGTTTGGGGACTGGTTTTTTTTAAGTGCCATCCTGTCTAACACTGCAATGCCACTCCTAGATGGGCCAGGTGTTTGTGCCGCACACTTGTGTTGCTTAGCTTAGCCATCCAGCTACCTGATTGCACTTCTTTTTCTTCTTTGCATCATGTGCTGTTTGGGGCCTATTTTTTAAATCTGCTATCCTGTCTGCCACTGCAGTGCCATTCCTAGATGGGCCAGGTGTTAGTGCCACACACATGTGTCGCTTAGCTTAGTCATAAAGCTACCTCATTGCACCTCTTTTACTTCTTTGCATTATGTGCTGTTTGGGGACTATTTTTTTTAAGTGCCATCCTGTCTGACACTGCAATGCCACTCCTAGATGGGCCAGGTGTTTGTGCCGCACACTTGTGTTGCTTAGCTTAGCCATCGAGCTACCTGATTGCACTTCTTTTTTTTCTTTGCATCATGTGCTGTATGGGGCCTATTTTTTAAATCTGCCATCCTGTCTGCCACTGCAGTGCCACTCCTAGATGGGCCAGGTGTTTGTGCTGCCCACTTGTGCCGCTTAGCTTAGTCATACAACCACCTCGGTGCAACCTTTTGGCCTAAAAACAATATTGTGAGGTGTGAGGTGTTCAGAATAGACTGGAAATGGTAGAAATGAATGTTATTGAGGTTAATAATACCGTAGGATCAAAATTAGCCCCAAATTCTGTGATTTTAGCTGTTTTTATGTTTTTTTTTAAAATCATACAGATCCAAAAACCAAAACCAAAACCTGAAAGGGTGGTTTGGCAAAATGAATCCAGATCCAAAACACGCGCATGGTAACAGAACCAAAACCAAAACACAAAACACGAAAAGTGCCCGTCGCATATCTCTAAATATAATAATTAATTAATTAAAATTGTTGCCTATCACATTTACTATGCATATCCTGTCCTTTTCATTCTTTCCCAGTGTCATGTTATTGGGGTGTTGTCTTCACTGGGGAGCTTGCCTCTCTCTGCATCAGGGTTGCCGATACATACCAATACTCTCTTTTAAGGGATTGTAGAACAGAAGCCACTCTTCTGAGCAGAGGCGTAACTAGGGTAGGGTGAATGGGGCACGTGCCCTGGGTGCCTTGGCAGGCCCAGGAGAGGGGGGCGCCACTGGTGGCCAGGGCATCATGCCCCACTCGCCCCCGTCACGCCGAAATGTGAGGGGAGGAGAGCGCAGCGTCTCTCCCTCCCCTCACCGCCGCAGCGTGTGTCCGGTCTCCGGCGGCGTCAGCCAATCAGAGCTTGCGGACCGGCTCCTGATTGGCTAGTGACCGGTTGGCTAGCGAACCGGCGCCACACAGCCGCCGGAGACCTGGAGCGGTGAGGGGAAGGAGAGGCACTCCCCTCACATATCAACACAAGCGGTGAGTTACCGGGGGGGGCACAGTGGGGCATGTATCTGGCACTGAGTGGGGCATGTAAATGGCACAGTGGGGCATGTATCTGGCACTGAGTGGGGCATGTAACTGGCACAGTGGGGCATGTATCTGGCACAGTGGGGCATGTATCTGTCACTGAGTGGGGCATGTAACTGGCACAGTGGGGCATGTATCTAACACAGTGGGGCATGTATCTGGCACAGTGGGGCAATGTAACTGGCACTGTGGGGCAATGTAACTGGCACTGTGGGGCATGTATCCGGCACTGTGGGGCATATATCCGGCACTGTGGGGCATTGTATCTGGCACTGTGGGGCAATGTAACTGGCACTGTGGGACATTTTCAGTGCCCACACCCCTTCTGGTGCATGGCCACACCCCTTCTGGTGTGTGTCCACACCCATTTTTCGCCGCGCGCGCTTTAGGCACGCGCACATGCTTCTTTTGGTGTTTTTTTTGGGGGTGGGGGGCACCATTTTCCATCTTGCCCTGGGCTCTGAAAACCCTAGCTACGCCTCTGCTTCTGAGTCATACCATATCCCCAAATTTTGTGGCTTGTATGGAATTGTCCAAGTTTTGGAGGACTATAATGTAACTGCATACTCATTATTCCTTTGTTGCATCAATATTTTCTCTTATTCTGTACATTGTTGAAAGAGAGAATATCTTACAGGTTCAGTTACGTGGTTGCAGAGACCAGTTTTATGGCTTGCAGCAAAGCAGGATATAAGATGTTGGTGACTAATGCATATTATAATTTCAGTCAAGCTGGAATCTAGGACAGTTAATGCAAAATCATCTTATACAAAGATTTATACAGATACTTTCCTTAATGACTCCATGCCTCATGTGCCTCATGTGCATTGGGTATCCTAACTATGACTTAGAATGTTATATGAGATACATTTCTTTTACAAGACAGTGAGCCTGATGCAGAGTCACAAGCAATACAAATGCATCTCTACTTGCTAGGGGAGGCCTAACTGCTGCATTTTCACGTGTGCAATGTTTAGAGGGGCTGTTTTGACACAACTGCACAGTATGCAGAGTTTGGCCATTGACACTGATAATGATGAGTAGTAAACCAAGAGTACAGATAGCACCCACACCTTAATTTCCATGACCAAGTTCAAACTTAGACCACAAGTTGTGAACAAAGGGCAAGATGCTGTGCAGAACTCCAGGCTGCAGCTCAAAGCCACTGGTGATAAAACATCTCATCGCTTAGGTCTGTTGTCCTCAGGGCAGACCGTCTGCATCCAGGCCTCTGGAACTGTGCAGGGATCTTCCAACACGTCCAACAGCTATCTGGTGCAATCTGATGGTTCATGTATGAGCACAACAGGTACCACCTACTAGAGTTGTGTGAGCCAACACCTACACCTCACATGACAGCGACTCATTCTCCATCACAATGGACAGTAAGTCCTCTGCAGAAGCACCTTTTGGGTGCAGGACAATCATATGCCTTTGCCCAATAATGAGCCTTTTCATGCACTAGACATACCACTAGCCCCTTTCTTTGTTACCAGATCTGGGGGAATGTCCAGGCCTAACCCAAAATTCCTCGGCTATGTTACGTAAACTCTCTTTTTTTTAGTTTGCTCTTTGTTGCATACTCTCCCCGCATCCAATACCTGTCACACTGTCTTACACCCATACACCTGTTTTTTGTTCTTGAGGTTGATAAAGGGTGATGTACCGTAGATGTACGCTGTGTGTAGATGGTAGAAGTTGCATCATTGCCAAACACTTTGTCATACCAGAAGTGTTATGCAGGAAGGGCTTCAGCAGCCATTATTCAGCATGACTGCTTTGATTAAGGACACACTTCTGCAGCTCTCCAGAGTCCTGTGGTGATTTGCACAAAGACCACTTTACACAACCAGTTCATGGTCTAAAAAAACTTTTGTGTACAATGAGGGACACCTTCAAATTGAACTAAAAAAACCTTTTTACTTCTGTAATCGTAAACAAAATAAGCAAATTTAAATTCAGGCATGAAAATACTCCTTGATAGTTTGTATAAAGGGGGTGATTCAGACCTTATCGTAGATGTGCTAAATTTAGCACATCTACGATCAGCTTCCCTGACATGCGGGGGGATGCCCAGCACAGGGCTAGTCCGCCCCTCATGTCAGGCCCTACCCCGCCGCACAAGTAAAAAAGCATCGCACAGCGGCAATGCTTTTGTATTGGAGGAGTAGCTTCCAGCCAGTGCAGCTCCTGCGCGCTGGCAGGGAGCCACTCGTCGCAGCCCGGGTCACATCGGCTGCGTGTGACGTCACGCAGCCACCGCGGCCCGGCCCCCAATGGTCCAGGCACGCATGTGTTGTCCGGACCACGCCCCCTGAATGGCGACTAAATGCCGCCGGCCCGCCCCCTCCCGCCCAGCGACCACCTCTGCCTGTCAATTAGGCAGAGGCGATTGCTGGGCTAAGACAGCCGTCGGCTGTCTGCCATGCGCACTGCGGCTGCGGCACATGCACTGATCAGGCCTGATCGCTGCTGTGTGAACAAGCAAAGCACTGATCAGGTCTGAATTAGCCCCAAAGACTCTGGGCCTAATTCAGTAAGGATTGCAAATTAATTGGCAGAATTGGCAATCCTTCTGTTCGTATGTTCCCCCCTTTGACAAGCAGAAATTGCGATTGCATCGCAATTTCTGCTTGTTAGCAGAAATTAAGGATGCCTCCTGTCGGCGCATCTTAGCTGCGCCCGCAGGAGGCCCGCCGCCATGTTTTCGATCGTGGCAGCTGTGTGATTACGCCCCATTTGCACTGCACCGCACCCTTTTGCCGGCCTCCACCCCCGCAACACTCCTTCTCAGCCTAGGAAACAGAGCGTTTTGCCACCCAGCCCCGCAACTACCTGATTGACAGGCAGAGGCAATCGCATTTTCTGCACCCTCCCCCACAGAAAATGCAGGCGCGAGCGCAGGACGTGCGCTGCGCATGCGCCTGCCTCTTTTTTGTAATTATTGCGGTTGGATTGCACACTGCAATTCAACCTGAATTAGCCTCTCTGTCCTCTATAATTAGTGTGTAAAAATAGGGAGGCTATGTTATAGTCCAGTCTGCATTGTCCAGGGCTGTAACTAGTAGAGATGAGCGCCTGAAATTTTTCGGGTTTTGTGTTTTGGTTTTGGGTTCGGTTCCGCGGCCGTGTTTTGGGTTCGAACGCGTTTTGGCAAAACCTCACCGAATTTTTTTTGTCGGATTCGGGTGTGTTTTGGATTCGGGTGTTTTTTTCCAAAAACACTAAAAAACAGCTTAAATCAGAGAATTTGGGGGTCATTTTGATCCCAAAGTATTATTAACCTCAAAAACCATAATTTACACTCATTTTCAGTCTATTCTGAATACCTCACACCTCACAATATTATTTTTAGTCCTAAAATTTGCACCGAGGTCGCTGTGTGAGTAAGATAAGCGACCCTAGTGGCCGACACAAACACCGGGCCCATCTAGGAGTGGCACTGCAGTGTCACGCAGGATGTCCCTTCCAAAAAACCCTCCCCAAACAGCACATGACGCAAAGAAAAAAAGAGGCGCAATGAGGTAGCTGTGTGAGTAAGATTAGCGACCCTAGTGGCCGACACAAACACCGGGCCCATCTAGGAGTGGCACTGCAGTGTCACGCAGGATGGCCCTTCCAAAAAACCCTCCCCAAACAGCACATGACGCAAAGAAAAAAAGAGGCGCAATGAGGTAGCTGTGTGAGTAAGATTAGCGACCCTAGTGGCCGACACAAACACCGGGCCCATCTAGGAGTGGCACTGCAGTGTCACGCAGGATGGCCCTTCCAAAAAACCCTCCCCAAACAGCACATGACGCAAAGAAAAAAAGAGGCGCAATGAGGTAGCTGACTGTGTGAGTAAGATTAGCGACCCTAGTGGCCGACACAAACACCGGGCCCATCTAGGAGTGGCACTGCAGTGTCACGCAGGATGTCCCTTCCAAAAAACCCTCCCCAAACAGCACATGACGCAAAGAAAAAAAGAGGCGCAATGAGGTAGCTGTGTGAGTAAGATTAGCGACCCTAGTGGCCGACACAAACACCGGGCCCATCTAGGAGTGGCACTGCAGTGTCACGCAGGATGTCCCTTCCAAAAAACCCTCCCCAAACAGCACATGACGCAAAGAAAAAAAGAGGCGCAATGAGGTAGCTGACTGTGTGAGTAAGATTAGCGACCCTAGTGGCCGACACAAACACCGGGCCCATCTAGGAGTGGCACTGCAGTGTCACGCAGGATGTCCCTTCCAAAAAACCCTCCCCAAACAGCACATGACGCAAAGAAAAAAAGAGGCGCAATGAGGTAGCTGTGTGAGTAAGATTAGCGACCCTAGTGGCCGACACAAACACCGGGCCCATCTAGGAGTGGCACTGCAGTGTCACGCAGGATGTCCCTTCCAAAAAACCCTCCCCAAACAGCACATGACGCAAAGAAAAAAAGAGGCGCAATGAGGTAGCTGACTGTGTGAGTAAGATTAGCGACCCTAGTGGCCGACACAAACACCGGGCCCATCTAGGAGTGGCACTGCAGTGTCACGCAGGATGTCCCTTCCAAAAAACCCTCCCCAAACAGCACATGACGCAAAGAAAAAAAGAGGCGCAATGAGGTAGCTGACTGTGTGAGTAAGATTAGCGACCCTAGTGGCCGACACAAACACCGGGCCCATCTAGGAGTGGCACTGCAGTGTCACGCAGGATGTCCCTTCCAAAAAACCCTCCCCAATCAGCACATGATGCAAAGAAAAAGAAAAGAAAAAAGAGGTGCAAGATGGAATTGTCCTTGGGCCCTCCCACCCACCCTTATGTTGTATAAACAAAACAGGACATGCACACTTTAACCAACCCATCATTTCAGTGACAGGGTCTGCCACACGACTGTGACTGATATGACGGGTTGGTTTGGACCCCCCCCAAAAAAGAAGCAATTAATCTCTCCTTGCACAAACTGGCTCTACAGAGGCAAGATGTCCACCTCATCTTCACCCTCCGATATATCACCGTGTACATCCCCCTCCTCACAGATTATCAATTCGTCCCCACTGGAATCCACCATCTCAGCTCCCTGTGTACTTTGTGGAGGCAATTGCTGCTGGTCAATGTCTCCGCGGAGGAATTGATTATAATTCATTTTAATGAACATCATCTTCTCCACATTTTCTGGATGTAACCTCGTACGCCGATTGCTGACAAGGTGAGCGGCGGCACTAAACACTCTTTCGGAGTACACACTTGTGGGAGGGCAACTTAGGTAGAATAAAGCCAGTTTGTGCAAGGGCCTCCAAATTGCCTCTTTTTCCTGCCAGTATAAGTACGGACTGTGTGACGTGCCTACTTGGATGCGGTCACTCATATAATCCTCCACCATTCTATCAATGTTGAGAGAATCATATGCAGTGACAGTAGACGACATGTCCGTAATCGTTGTCAGGTCCTTCAGTCCGGACCAGATGTCAGCATCAGCAGTCGCTCCAGACTGCCCTGCATCACCGCCAGCGGGTGGGCTCGGAATTCTGAGCCTTTTCCTCGCACCCCCAGTTGCGGGAGAATGTGAAGGAGGAGATGTTGACAGGTCGCGTTCCGCTTGACTTGACAATTTTGTCACCAGCAGGTCTTTCAACCCCAGCAGACCTGTGTCTGCCGGAAAGAGAGATCCAAGGTAGGCTTTAAATCTAGGATCGAGCACGGTGGCCAAAATGTAGTGCTTTGATTTCAACAGATTGACCACCCGTGAATCCTTGTTAAGCGAATTAAGGGCTGCATCCACAAGTCCCACATGCCTAGCGGAATCGCTCCCTTTTAGCTCCTTCTTCAATGCCTCCAGCTTCTTCTGCAAAAGCCTGATGAGGGGAATGACCTGACTCAGGCTGGCAGTGTCTGAACTGACTTCACGTGTGGCAAGTTCAAAGGGCATCAGAACCTTGCACAACGTTGAAATCATTCTCCACTGCACTTGAGACAGGTGCATTCCACCTACTATATCGTGCTCAATTGTATAGGCTTGAATGGCCTTTTGCTGCTCCTCCAACCTCTGAAGCATATAGAGGGTTGAATTCCACCTCGTTACCACTTCTTGCTTCAGATGATGGCAGGGCAGGTTCAGTAGTTTTTGGTGGTGCTCCAGTCTTCTGTACGTGGTGCCTGTACGCCGAAAGTGTCCCGCAATTTTTCTGGCCACCGACAGCATCTCTTGCACGCCCCTGTCGTTTTTTAAAAAATTCTGCACCACCAAATTCAAGGTATGTGCAAAACATGGGACGTGCTGGAATTTGCCCATATTTAATGCACACACAATATTGCTGGCGTTGTCCGATGCCACAAATCCACAGGAGAGTCCAATTGGGGTAAGCCATTCCGCGATGATCTTCCTCAGTTGCCGTAAGAGGTTTTCAGCTGTGTGCGTATTCTGGAAAGCGGTGATACAAAGCGTAGCCTGCCTAGGAAAGAGTTGGCGTTTGCGAGATGCTGCTACTGGTGCCGCCGCTGCTGTTCTTGCGGCGGGAGTCCATACATCTACCCAGTGGGCTGTCACAGTCATATAGTCCTGACCCTGCCCTGCTCCACTTGTCCACATGTCCGTGGTTAAGTGGACATTGGGTACAACTGCATTTTTTAGGACACTGGTGAGTCTTTTTCTGACGTCCGTGTACATTCTCGGTATCGCCTGCCTAGAGAAGTGGAACCTAGATGGTATTTGGTAACGGGGGCACACTGCCTCAATAAATTGTCTAGTTCCCTGTGAACTAACGGCGGATACCGGACGCACGTCTAACACCAACATAGTTGTCAAGGACTCAGTTATCCGCTTTGCAGTAGGATGACTGCTGTGATATTTCATCTTCCTCGCAAAGGACTGTTGAACAGTCAATTGCTTACTGGAAGTAGTACAAGTGGGCTTACGACTTCCCCTCTGGGATGACCATCGACTCCCAGCGGCAACAACAGCAGCGCCAGCAGCAGTAGGCGTTACACGCAAGGATGCATCGGAGGAATCCCAGGCAGGAGAGGACTCGTCAGAATTGCCAGTGACATGGCCTGCAGGACTATTGGCATTCCTGGGGAAGGAGGAAATTGACACTGAGGGAGTTGGTGGGGTGGTTTGCGTGAGCTTGGTTACAAGAGGAAGGGATTTACTGGTCAGTGGACTGCTTCCGCTGTCACCCAAAGTTTTTGAACTTGTCACTGACTTATTATGAATGCGCTGCAGGTGACGTATAAGGGAGGATGTTCCGAGGTGGTTAATGTCCTTACCCCTACTTATTACAGCTTGACAAAGGGAACACACGGCTTGACACTTTTTGTCCGCATTTCTGGTGAAATACCTCCACACCGAAGAGCTGATTTTTTTGGTATTTTCACCTGGCATGTCAACGGCCATATTCCTCCCACGGACAACAGGTGTCTCCCCGGGTGCCTGACTTAAACAAACCACCTCACCATCAGAATCCTCCTGGTCAATTTCCTCCCCAGCGCCAGCAACACCCATATCCTCCTCATCCTGGTGTACTTCAACACTGACATCTTCAATCTGACTATCAGGAACTGGACTGCGGGTGCTCCTTCCAGCACTTGCAGGGGGCGTGCAAATGGTGGAAGGCGCATGCTCTTCACGTCCAGTGTTGGGAAGGTCAGGCATCGCAACCGACACAATTGGACTCTCCTTGTGGATTTGGGATTTCAAAGAACGCACAGTTCTTTGCGGTGCTTTTGCCAGCTTGAGTCTTTTCAGTTTTCTAGCGAGAGGCTGAGTGCTTCCATCCTCATGTGAAGCTGAACCACTAGCCATGAACATAGGCCAGGGCCTCAGCCGTTCCTTGCCACTCCGTGTGGTAAATGGCATATTGGCAAGTTTACGCTTCTCCTCCGACAATTTTATTTTAGGTTTTGGAGTCCTTTTTTTACTGATATTTGGTGTTTTGGTTTTGACATGCTCTGTACTATGCCATTGGGCATCGGCCTTGGCAGACGACGTTGCTGGCATTTCATCGTCTCGGCCATGACTAGTGGCAGCAGCTTCAGCACGAGGTGGAAGTGGATCTTGATCTTTCCCTAATTTTGGAACCTCAACATTTTTGTTCTCCATATTTTAATAGGCACAACTAAAAGGCACCTCAGGTAAACAATGGAGATGGATGGATTGGATACTAGTATACAATTATGGACGGGCTGCCGAGTGCCGACACAGAGGTAGCCACAGCCGTGAACTACCGCACTGTACTGTGTCTGCTGCTAATATATAGACTGGTTGATAAAGAGATAGTATACTCGTAACTAGTATGTATGTATAAAGAAAGAAAAAAAAACCACGGTTAGGTGGTATATACAATTATGGACGGGCTGCCGAGTGCCGACACAGAGGTAGCCACAGCCGTGAACTACCGCACTGTACTGTGTCTGCTGCTAATATATAGACTGGTTGATAAAGAGATAGTATACTCGTAACTAGTATGTATGTATAAAGAAAGAAAAAAAAACCACGGTTAGGTGGTATATACAATTATGGACGGGCTGCCGAGTGCCGACACAGAGGTAGCCACAGCCGTGAACTACCGCACTGTACTGTGTCTGCTGCTAATATAGACTGGTTGATAAAGAGATAGTATACTCGTAACTAGTATGTATGTATAAAGAATGAAAAAAAAACCACGGTTAGGTGGTATATACAATTATGGACGGGCTGCCGAGTGCCGACACAGAGGTAGCCACAGCCGTGAACTACCGCACTGTACTGTGTCTGCTGCTAATATATAGACTGGTTGATAAAGAGATAGTATACTCGTAACTAGTATGTATGTATAAAGAAAGAAAAAAAAACCCACGGTTAGGTGGTATATACAATTATGGACGGGCTGCCGAGTGCCGACACAGAGGTAGCCACAGCCGTGAACTACCGCACTGTACTGTGTCTGCTGCTAATATATAGACTGGTTGATAAAGAGATAGTATACTCGTAACTAGTATGTATGTATAAAGAAAGAAAAAAAAACCACGGTTAGGTGGTATATACAATTATGGACGGGCTGCCGAGTGCCGACACAGAGGTAGCCACAGCCGTGAACTACCGCACTGTACTGTGTCTGCTGCTAATATATAGACTGGTTGATAAAGAGATAGTATACTCGTAACTAGTATGTATGTATAAAGAAAGAAAAAAAAACCACGGTTAGGTGGTATATACAATTATGGACGGGCTGCCGAGTGCCGACACAGAGGTAGCCACAGCCGTGAACTACCGCACTGTACTGTGTCTGCTGCTAATATATAGACTGGTTGATAAAGAGATAGTATACTCGTAACTAGTATTTATGTATAAAGAAAGAAAAAAAAACCACGGTTAGGTGGTATATACAATTATGGACGGGCTGCCGAGTGCCGACACAGAGGTAGCCACAGCCGTGAACTACCGCACTGTACTGTGTCTGCTGCTAATATAGACTGGTTGATAAAGAGATAGTATACTCGTAACTAGTATGTATGTATAAAGAAAGAAAAAAAAACCACGGTTAGGTGGTATATACAATTATGGACGGGCTGCCGAGTGCCGACACAGAGGTAGCCACAGCCGTGAACTACCGCACTGTACTGTGTCTGCTGCTAATATAGACTGGTTGATAAAGAGATAGTATACTACTAATATTATATACTGGTGGTCAGGTCACTGGTCACTAGTCACACTGGCAGTGGCACTCCTGCAGCAAAAGTGTGCACTGTTTAATTTTAATATAATATTATGTACTCCTGGCTCCTGCTATAACCTATAACTGGCACTGCAGTAGTGCTCCCCAGTCTCCCCCACAATTATAAGCTGTGTGAGCTGAGCAGTCAGACAGATATATATAATATTATATATAGATAATAGATGATGCAGCACACTGGCCTGAGCCTGAGCAGTGCACACAGATATGGTATGTGACTGAGTCACTGTGTGCTGTGTATCGCTTTTTTCAGGCAGAGAACGGATTATAAATAAAAGTGGTGGTCACTGGTCACTGGTCACTATCAGCAAAACTCTGCACTGTACACTACTGAGTACTCCTAATGCTCCCCAAAATTAGTAAATCAAGTGTCTCTCTAATCTATTCTAATTCTAAACGGAGAGGACGCCAGCCACGTCCTCTCCCTATCAATCTCAATGCACGTGTGAAAATGGCGGCGACGCGCGGCTCCTTATATAGAATCCGAGTCTCGCGATAGAATCCGAGCCTCGCGAGAATCCGACAGCGTCATGATGACATTCGGGCGCGCTCGGGTTAACCGAGCAAGGCGGGAAGATCCGAGTCGCTCGGACCCGTGAAAAAAAACATGAAGTTCTGGCGGGTTCGGATTCAGAGAAACCGAACCCGCTCATCTCTAGTAACTAGAGGTGTGTGGGCTACCATTCAGCCTGTAGCGCTGCTGCATTAGACACTGTGGGCAGGTACCATACAGCCTGTGCAGACACTCAGAGCATCCTATGGACGGGTGGTATTTAGTATGCCGGCTATTGGGATCCCGGCGTTCAGTATACCAGCACCGGAATCCCGACACCCGGCATACCAAAAACTATTCTCCCTCTTGGGGTCCACGACCCCCCTGGAGGAAGAATAAATAGCATGGTGCGCATAGCGCACCACCGTGCCTGCAGCATGGTGAGCACAGTGAGCCCGCAAGGTGCTTATTTACACTCGCCAAGCTGCTGGCATGCTGGCGATCAGGATCCCGACGCCTGTATCCTGGGCGCCGGCCAATCCTACTAAACCCCTATGGACGTTTGATGCTCTAGACCACGGGAGGCCACCTAACACTTTCCAGTAAATATCCGAGGGCCGCATAACCCCCTCGTATGTGTACCCCTCCCCATTATGCACATATATTAATAATGGGGACAGGCAAAAACAAAAATAAATGTCTAAAAAAAACACTATAAGCCAGTAATTAAAAAAAAGAAAAAAAAAAGAAACAGATTCCAGTGTTATGCTATTTTCAATTAGCAACTCCTCTCTCTCTCTCTCTCTCTCTCTCTCTCTCTCTGGACATAGTTACCAGCTTCTCCCTCCCATCCCTTCCTGGGCAAAGTTACCAGCTTCTCCCCACCCCTATACTGAGCACCACTGCCCCCCATGCCAGGGAGGTCCCGTTGCCACCCGCTTTCTAAGCATCTACCTCAGGTACTGATTCTACTCCAGAAGATTCCCTGCTGATACAAGCTTCCTGCCACGTGCATCCAAGCTCTGCCTTTGGTTCTGCCCCCAACACTGGCCAGCGCCTGACATCACAAGGAAATTCCAGCTGGCCACACCCATGACACGACCCAGGCTTTCCTCAGTGGCGCCCGTGGCTTGGAACTGCTGTAGCGCAATGACCAGCAGCTCAGCCGGTCGGGCCACTTGTCATTGCGCACCTGTGGGGGGCAGCAGGGAGGGCAGGATCTCTACTTCCTTCTGCCCATGGTCCCTTTGGTATGACATAATGATGTTACATGTTTAGTGGCTGGGGCGGAGCAGGGCTGCACAGAGTACTGCTCCAGTGCTGGCACTCTCCATTGTATACAAAGAAGATGATGCAAAATTGATGTAAATTGGGTGAAATTACACCCGCAATGCGGGTACATGAAAGATGCTCATACTGTATGCATCTCTGCTATCAGGTCACCCCTACCCATACGCTTGGTTTCATAGCTGACATCATCATCAACCATCCTATGCCTGGCACAAATGATACATCAGCAAACAGATGTAATTACACGTTGTTGTTTTTTTTGTGCTTTTTTTTTTTTAAACCAAAATAAATTCAGCTTTATTTATGTTTTATTCAGCACACTTGCTCTTAATAAATAGGATTCTCATTTAAAAATGCAAAAATATCATGTAATCCTAAAATATGAGAATTTATAAGGAACAAAGGCATTGTTTTGTCCTCTTTCATATGTGTCTATAGAATAGTGTTGCAAATAGACCTATAATAATTGTGTGTCTGGATCTAATAATTTACATTAAATACTATAACAATATGAACAATAAATACTGACAAAATCCATTATGAGGGATAGTAATGCAGGTTTGTCAAGGATGAAAATGACTTCATTTTTCTGGGAAAAGATGCTGTGTTTGTGGTAAATATAATAGTCGCTTACCACTGTCGCCAGCTCCAGGCACCCTGCTTTTAGCGCATCTGTTCTCAGTGGGTCTATATTTTACAGCCCAACTAATCATAAATACAGTTATTTTTCTCTTGAAAATCATTTCACATCTCTAAAAGAAGCTATTCCAAAAATGTAATGCAGGAAATTGCTGAGCAACACCAGAGAGTATATTCAACAGGAGGCCTGAGAATTACTTTTTTGGCTATTAAGCAGCCCATAGTGCACTTACAGCAAAATGTGCAATAAGGTAATTCTATTTTCTGTTCCTAAACTATATCACACATGTCACAAAATTTCTTGTTGTAGATATCTTGTTGTAAAATCTATCTATCTATCTATCTATCTGTCTGTCTGTCTGTCTGTCTGTCTATCTATCTATCTAACTGTCTATCCAGGGCTGGACTGGCCCACAGGGGAAACCCCGGTGGGCCCTACTGCCTGTGGGCCCACCCCTTCCTCTATGGATTAGGTTCATTGGGGCAGCTGTATTAACCTGGAGAAGGCATAAGGAAGTGATAAACCAGTGATAAGTGCAAGGTGATAAACGCACCAGCCAATGCTCTACCTGGCGCAGTGTGTCTCAGTGTTCTACCTGGCGCAATGTGTCTCAGTGCTCTACCTGGTGCAAAGTGTATAACGTGCTCTACCTGGCGCAAAGTCTATAGCGTGCTCTACCTGGCGCAATGTGTCTCAGCACTCTACCTGGCGCAATGTGTCTCAGTGCTCTACCTGGCGCAAAGTGTCTAACGTGCTCTGCCTGGCGCAAAGTGTATAACGTGCTCTGCCTGGCGCAAAGTGTATAACGTGCTCTACCTGGCGCAAAGTCTATAGCGTGCTCTACCTGGCGCAATGTGTCTCAGCACTCTACCTGGCGCAATGTGTCTCAGTGCTCTACCTGGCGCAAAGTGTATAACATGCTCTGCCTGGCGCAAAGTGTATAACGTGCTCTGCCTGGCGCAAAGTGTATAACGTGCTCTGCCTGGTGCAAAGTCTATAGCGTGCCCTGCCTGGCGCAAAGTGTATAACGTGCCCAGCCTGGTGCAAAGTGTATAACGTGCTCTGCCTGGCGCAAAGTGTATAACGTGTGTGTTGGGGGGGGGGGGGGGGGGGGGAGCTGCCTATTTTTTCAGTCCCGGGCCCCACAATTTCTGGTGGCAGCCCTGACCACGTCCTTATGCTGTCTCCAGGCTTGATACATCTGCCCCATTATACTTATGTTACAGTATAATGCACAGGACTATGGTGTATTTAATACAGTGCATTGCTGTTATTAATCTGGTACACTATCATTCATGAATTTACAGTATTTACTATAGCTATTTATCAAGGGATCCAGATCATGTACTCACTAATAGTTAGCCAAGTCTCTAAGCATGGGCCCCTACAACTGCATTCCCCCGGTGGGACCTTCACGCCCCAGTCTGTCACTGTATGTATGTATGTATGTATCTATCTATCTATCTATCTATCTATCTATCTATCTATCTATCTATCTATCTAACTATCTATCCACTGTATCTGTCCACACACATTTTTCATCCATCCATACATACATACATTCATACAGTGTACACAAACAAACACACACACACACACACACACACACACACACACACACACACACACACACACATACTATACGCAGTCTGCTCTACATCAATTCATAATTAAAAATCAATAATTTCAATCAATGGGTAGGCTTTACAATGTCCAGATTTATCAAGCCTTGAAGAGTGTTAAATTGCACAGTGATAAAGTGCCAACCAACCAGCTCCTAAATGTCATGTTGCATGTTGTATTGTAAACATGACAGTTAGGAGCTGATTGGTTGGTACTTCATCACCGTGCAATTTATCACTCTCCAAAGCTTGATAAATCTAGGCCCAAATTCTGACACAAATACACAATATTCTTTATTGTGTTTATGGTTGCTGTGCCATTTTTATAGACATTTCATTGGCTATACTGTAAACTGTAATTAGGATGGTTTCAAATGTTATTGGCTGATAATGATTGCTATGTCTATTGGCTGAATTGTCAGGCCAGCATGAAATCTGATTATGATGAAATGCGTAGGGTCGTGGTCTGACACACACTGAAGTGTTTACTAGAGATGAGCGGGTTCGGTTCCTCGGAATCCGAACCCGCCCGAACTTAATGTTTTTTTTCACGGGTCCGAGCGACTCGGATCTTCCCGCCTTGCTCGGTTAACCCGAGCGCGCCCGAACGTCATCATGACGCTGTCGGATTCTCGCGAGACTCGGATTCTATATAAGGAGCCGCGCGTCGCCGCCATTTTCACACGTGCATTGAGATTGATAGGGAGAGGACGTGGCTGGCGTCCTCTCCATTTAGATTAGAAGAGAGAGAGTGAGATTGATTTGAGACAGAGACACTTGATTTACTGGAGCTTAGGAGTACTGTAGAGAGTGCAGAGTTTAGTAGTGACTGACCACAGTGACCACCAGACAGTGCAGTTTTATTTAATATAATCCGTTCTCTGCCTGAAAAAAACGATACACAGTGACTCAGTCACATACCATATCTGTGTGCACTGCTCAGCCCAGTGTGCTGCATCATCTATGTATATATCTGACTGTGCTCACACAGCTTATAATTGTGGGGGAGACTGGGGAGCAGTGCCAGTTATAGGTTATAGCAGGAGCCAGGAGTACATATTATTAAAATTAAACAGTGCACACTTTTGCTGCAGGAGTGCCACTGCCAGTGTGACTGACCAGTGACCTGACCACACTGACCACCAGTATAGTTAGTAGTATACTATATTGTGATTGCCTGAAAAAGTTAAACACTCGTCGTGTGACTTGTGTGGTGTTTTTTTTTATTCTATAAAAAACTCATTCTGCTGACAGACAGTGTCCAGCAGGTCCGTCATTATATAATATATACCTGTCCGGCTGCAGTAGTGATATATATATATTTTTTATATCATTATTTATCATCCAGTCGCAGCAGACACAGTACGGTAGTTCACGGCTGTAGCTACCTCTGTGTCGGCACTCGGCAGTCCATCCATAATTGTATACCACCTACCCGTGGTTTTTTTTTCTTTCTTCTTTATACATACATACTACATCTCTTTATCAACCAGTCTATATTAGCAGCAGACACAGTACAGTAGTCCACGGCTGTAGCTACCTCTGTGTCGGCACTCGGCAGTCCATCCATAATTGTATACCACCTACCCGTGGTTTTTTTTCTTTCTTCTTTATACATACATACTACATCTCTTTATCAACCAGTCTATATTAGCAGCAGACACAGTACAGTACGGTAGTCCACGGCTGTAGCTACCTCTGTGTCGGCACTCGGCAGTCCGTCCATAATTGTATACCACCTACCCGTGGTTTTTTTTTCTTTCTTCTTTATACATACATACTACATCTCTTTATCAACCAGTCTATATTAGCAGCAGACACAGTACAGTAGTCCACGGCTGTAGCTACCTCTGTGTCGGCACTCGGCAGTCCATCCATAATTGTATACCACCTACCCGTGGTTTTTTTTTCTTTCTTCTTTATACATACATACTACATCTCTTTATCAACCAGTCTATATTAGCAGCAGACACAGTACAGTACGGTAGTCCACGGCTGTAGCTACCTCTGTGTCGGCACTCGGCAGTCCGTCCATAATTGTATACCACCTACCCGTGGTTTTTTTTTCTTTCTTCTTTATACATACATACTACATCTCTTTATCAACCAGTCTATATTAGCAGCAGACACAGTACAGTAGTCCACGGCTGTAGCTACCTCTGTGTCGGCACTCGGCAGTCCATCCATAATTGTATACCACCTACCCGTGGTTTTTTTTTCTTTCTTCTTTATACATACATACTACATCTCTTTATCAACCAGTCTATATTAGCAGCAGACACAGTACAGTACGGTAGTCCACGGCTGTAGCTACCTCTGTGTCGGCACTCGGCAGTCCGTCCATAATTGTATACCACCTACCCGTGGTTTTTTTTTCTTTCTTCTTTATACATACATACTACATCTCTTTATCAACCAGTCTATATTAGCAGCAGACACAGTACGGTAGTCCACGGCTGTAGCTACCTCTGTGTCGGCACTCGGCAGTCAGTCCATAATTGTATACCACCTATCCGTGGTTTTTTTTTCTTTCTTCTTTATACATACTACATCTCATTATCAACCAGTCTATATTAGCAGCAGACACAGTACGGTAGTCCACGGCTGTAGCTACCTCTGTGTCGGCACTCGGCAGTCCATCCATAATTGTATACCACCTACCCGTGGTTTTTTTTTCTTTCTTCTTTATACATACTACATCTCTTTATCAACCAGTCTATATTAGCAGCAGACACAGTACAGTACAGTAGTCCACGGCTGTAGCTACCTCTGTGTCGGCACTCGGCAGTCCATCCATAATTGTATACCACCTACCCGTGGTTTTTTTTTCTTTCTTCTTTATACATACATACTACATCTCTTTATCAACCAGTCTATATTAGCAGCAGACACAGTACGGTAGTCCACGGCAGTAGCTACCTCTGTGTCGGCACTCGGCAATCCGTCCATAATTGTATACCACCTACCCGTGGTTTTTTTTTCTTTCTTCTTTATACATACTACATCTCATTATCAACCAGTCTATATTAGCAGCAGACACAGTACGGTAGTCCACGGCTGTAGCTACCTCTGTGTCGGCACTCGGCAGTCCATCCATAATTGTATACCACCTACCCGTGGTTTTTTTTTCTTTCTTCTTTATACATACTACATCTCTTTATCAACCAGTCTATATTAGCAGCAGACACAGTACAGTACAGTAGTCCACGGCTGTAGCTACCTCTGTGTCGGCACTCGGCAGTCCATCCATAATTGTATACCACCTACCCGTGGTTTTTTTTTCTTTCTTCTTTATACATACATACTACATCTCATTATCATCCAGTCTATATTAGCAGCAGACACAGTACAGTACAATAGTCCACGGCTGTAGCTACCTCTGTGTCGGCACTCGGCAGTCCATCCATAATTGTATACTAGTATCCATCCATCTCCATTGTTTACCTGAGGTGCCTTTTAGTTGTGCCTATTAAAATATGGAGAACAAAAATGTTGAGGTTCCAAAATTAGGGAAAGATCAAGATCCACTTCCACCTCGTGCTGAAGCTGCTGCCACTAGTCATGGCCGAGACGATGAAATGCCAGCAACGTCGTCTGCCAAGGCCGATGCCCAATGTCATAGTACAGAGCATGTCAAATCCAAAACACCAAATATCAGTAAAAAAAGGACTCCAAAACCTAAAATAAAATTGTCGGAGGAGAAGCGTAAACTTGCCAATATGCCATTTACCACACGGAGTGGCAAGGAACGGCTGAGGCCCTGGCCTATGTTCATGGCTAGTGGTTCAGCTTCACATGAGGATGGAAGCACTCAGCCTCTCGCTAGAAAACTGAAAAGACTCAAGCTGGCAAAAGCACCGCAAAGAACTGTGCGTTCTTCGAAATCCCAAATCCACAAGGAGAGTCCAATTGTGTCGGTTGCGATGCCTGACCTTCCCAACACTGGACGTGAAGAGCATGCGCCTTCCACCATTTGCACGCCCCCTGCAAGTGCTGGAAGGAGCACCCGCAGTCCAGTTCCTGATAGTCAGATTGAAAATGTCAGTGTTGAAGTACACCAGGATGAGGAGGATATGGGTGTTGCTGGCGCTGGGGAGGAAATTGACCAGGAGGATTCTGATGGTGAGGTGGTTTGTTTAAGTCAGGCACCCGGGGAGACACCTGTTGTCCGTGGGAGGAATATGGCCGTTGACATGCCTGGTGAAAATACCAAAAAAATCAGCTCTTCGGTGTGGAAGTATTTCACCAGAAATGCGGACAACATTTGTCAAGCCGTGTGTTCCCTTTGTCAAGCTGTAATAAGTAGGGGTAAGGACGTTAACCACCTCGGAACATCCTCCCTTATACGTCACCTGCAGCGCATTCATAATAAGTCAGTGACAAGTTCAAAAACTTTGGGCGACAGCGGAAGCAGTCCACTGACCAGTAAATCCCTTCCTCTTGTAACCAAGCTCACGCAAACCACCCCACCAACTCCCTCAGTGTCAATTTCCTCCTTCCCCAGGAATGCCAATAGTCCTGCAGGCCATGTCACTGGCAATTCTGACGAGTCCTCTCCTGCCTGGGATTCCTCCGATGCATCCTTGCGTGTAACGCCTACTGCTGCTGGCGCTGCTGTTGTTGCTGCTGGGAGTCGATGGTCATCCCAGAGGGGGAAGTCGTAAGCCCACTTGTACTACTTCCAGTAAGCAATTGACTGTCCAACAGTCCTTTGCGAGGAAGATGAAATATCACAGCAGTCATCCTGCTGCAAAGCGGATAACTGAGGCCTTGACAACTATGTTGGTGTTAGACGTGCGTCCGGTATCCGCCGTTAGTTCACAGGGAACTAGACAATTTATTGAGGCAGTGTGCCCCCGTTACCAAATACCATCTAGGTTCTACTTCTGTAGGCAGGCGATACTGAGAATGTACACGGACGTCAGAAAAAGACTCACCAGTGTCCTAAAAAATGCAGTTGTACCCAATGTCCACTTAACCACGGACATGTGGACAAGTGGAGCAGGGCAGGGTCAGGACTATATGACTGTGACAGCCCACTGGGTAGATGTATGGACTCCCGCCGCAAGAACAGCAGCGGCGGCACCAGTAGCAGCATCTCGCAAACGCCAACTCTTTCCTAGGCAGGCTACGCTTTGTATCACCGCTTTCCAGAATACGCACACAGCTAAAAACCTCTTACGGCAACTGAGGAAGATCATCGCAGAATGGCTTACCCCAATTGGACTCTCCTGTGGATTTATGGCATCGGACAACGCCAGCAATATTGTGTGTGCATTAAATATGGGCAAATTCCAGCACGTCCCATGTTTTGCACATACCTTGAATTTGGTGGTGCAGAATTTTTTTAAAAACGACAGGGGCGTGCAAGAGATGCTGTCGGTGGCCAGAAGAATTGCGGGACACTTTCGGCGTACAGGCACCACGTACAGAAGACTGGAGCACCACCAAAAACTACTGAACCTGCCCTGCCATCATCTGAAGCAAGAAGTGGTAACGAGGTGGAATTCAACCCTCTATATGCTTCAGAGGTTGGAGGAGCAGCAAAAGGCCATTCAAGCCTATACAATTGAGCACGATATAGGAGGTGGAATGCACCTGTCTCAAGTGCAGTAGAGAATGATTTCAACGTTGTGCAAGGTTCTGATGCCCTTTGAACTTGCCACACGTGAAGTCAGTTCAGACACTGCCAGCCTGAGTCAGGTCATTCCCCTCATCAGGCTTTTGCAGAAGAAGCTGGAGACATTGAAGGAGGAGCTAACACGGAGCGATTCCGCTAGGCATGTGGGACTTGTGGATGGAGCCCTTAATTCGCTTAACAAGGATTCACGGGTGGTCAATCTGTTGAAATCAGAGCACTACATTTTGGCCACCGTGCTCGATCCTAGATTTAAAACCTACCTTGGATCTCTCTTTCCGGCAGACACAAGTCTGCTGGGGTTGAAAGACCTGCTGGTGAGAAAATTGTCAAGTCAAGCGGAACGCGACCTGTCAACATCTCCTCCTTCACATTCTCCCGCAACTGGGGGTGCGAGGAAAAGGCTCAGAATTCCGAGCCCACCCGCTGGCGGTGATGCAGGGCAGTCTGGAGCGACTGCTGATGCTGACATCTGGTCCGGACTGAAGGACCTGACAACGATTACGGACATGTCGTCTACTGTCACTGCATATGATTCTCTCAACATTGAAAGAATGGTGGAGGATTATATGAGTGACCGCATCCAAGTAGGCACGTCACACAGTCCGTACTTATACTGGCAGGAAAAAGAGGCAATTTGGAGGCCCTTGCACAAACTGGCTTTATTCTACCTAAGTTGCCCTCCCACAAGTGTGTACTCCGAAAGAGTGTTTAGTGCCGCCGCTCACCTTGTCAGCAATCGGCGTACG
The DNA here is from genome assembly GCF_028390025.1 of Pseudophryne corroboree. Classification (NCBI taxonomy): domain Eukaryota; kingdom Metazoa; phylum Chordata; class Amphibia; order Anura; family Myobatrachidae; genus Pseudophryne; species Pseudophryne corroboree. The sequence goes on from NC_086445.1 coordinate 85,889,228, forward strand.
AGGTTACATCCAGAAAATGTGGAGAAGAGGATGTTCATTAAAATGAATTATAATCAATTCCTCCGCGGAGACATTGACCAGCAGCAATTGCCTCCACAAAGTACACAGGGAGCTGAGATGGTGGATTCCAGTGGGGACGAATTGATAATCTGTGAGGAGGGGGATGTACACGGTGATATATCGGAGGATGATGATGAGGTGGACATCTTGCCTCTGTAGAGCCAGTTTGTGCAAGGAGAGATTAATTGCTTCTTTTTTGGGGGGGGTCCAAACCAACCCGTCATATCAGTCACAGTCGTGTGGCAGACCCTGTCACTGAAATGATGGGTTGGTTAAAGTGTGCATGTCCTGTTTATACAACATAAGGGTGGGTGGGAGGGCCCAAGGACAATTCCATCTTGCACCTCTTTTTTCTTTTCTTTTTCTTTGCGTCATGTGCTGTTTGGGGAGGGTTTTTTGGAAGGGCCATCCTGCGTGACACTGCAGTGCCACTCCTAGATGGGCCCGGTGTTTGTGTCGGCCACTAGGGTCGCTTATCTTACTCACACAGTCAGCTACCTCATTGCGCCTCTTTTTTTCTTTGCGTCATGTGCTGTTTGGGGAGGGTTTTTTGGAAGGGCCATCCTGCGTGACACTGCAGTGCCACTCCTAGATGGGCCCGGTGTTTGTGTCGGCCACTAGGGTCGCTTATCTTACTCTCACAGTCAGCTACCTCATTGCGCCTTTTTTTTCTTTGCGTCATGTGCTGTTTGGGGAGGGTTTTTTGGAAGGGACATCCTGCGTGACACTGCAGTGCCACTCCTAGATGGGCCCGGTGTTTGTGTCGGCCACTAGGGTCGCTTATCTTACTCACACAGCTACCTCATTGCGCCTCTTTTTTTCTTTGCGTCATGTGCTGTTTGGGGAGGGTTTTTTGGAAGGGACATCCTGCGTGACACTGCAGTGCCACTCCTAGATGGGCCCGGTGTTTGTGTCTGCCACTAGGGTCGCTTATCTTACTCACACAGCGACCTCGGTGCAAATTTTAGGACTAAAAATAATATTGTGAGGTGTGAGGTATTCAGAATAGACTGAAAATGAGTGTAAATTATGGTTTTTGAGGTTAATAATACTTTGGGATCAAAATGACCCCCAAATTCTATGATTTAAGCTGTTTTTTAGGGTTTTTTGAAAAAAAACACCCGAATCCAAAACACACCCGAATCCGACAAAAAAAATTCGGTGAGGTTTTGCCAAAACGCGGTCGAACCCAAAACACGTCCGCGGAACCGAACCCAAAACCAAAACACAAAACCCGAAAAATTTCCGGCGCTCATCTCTAGTGTTTACACAGTTGTGGGGGGTCTATTCCTGAAGCAGTGGAAAGTGTGGAGAAGTGAGCCAGTAGAGAGGTTGACCATGGCAACCAATTTGAAGTAACATGTATAATTTGCATACCATACAATTGTATGGAGCAACTGATTGGTTGCCATGGGCAACTTCTCCACCCACTTACTTCTTCACTTTTTTCACTGCTTCATGAATAGACCCCCTGGTATCTTATGCTTTGCCTTCTTTTGTTGCTGTTTGTCACCAACATATCTCCAACAGTAGTGTTCAAAAAGAAGTCGACTGAAGTTAGGCAAAAATATTGTTACAGGGCTTGAAAAAATTTCAGCAAATCAGATACCTACAGTACCAGGGAACGTGCTGCAGCGTCCTGCATTTTAGAGTTTATGGTATATGCCTTTCCAGTCCAGGTTCTCTCTCAGGTTCTCGCTCCAACACAGTAGTTCAAGTTAATAGATTTGTTGCTGGTGCGTATGGTGCTACTGTATCTCAGTAATGGCAGGTCATTTCCCCACCCATATGAGACAACAAGAATGTTGCTGCTGTATATCTATCTCCTGCTCAGGTCTTGACGCGCTGGTCTTTGTTCATCCCTTCTATTTCATATGTTTATGTTAATCTCACATGCAGTGAAGTTTCCCATGGATGGAGACAATCAGTCTAATTCAGACCCAGTTGAATCTGAGGCACATAGTGCACAATACTGATGCTTGGTACTTAGTGCACACGCTGGACCCATACTGTGCATGTGCAGTATGGGTCCTGCATTATTGGATGCACGACAGCTGCAGACTGTCAGTGATTGACAGTCTGAAGCTGTTTTGAGGCGGCGACGCTCATTGTTTCCCGAAACAGAGGCATGTTGTATTCTTTTTGGGGGAATGACAATGCAAGGATCTCTGTCAGAAGAAGGAGATGTCCTGCCCTCTATGTAGGGACTGCTGTTGCCAGCTTGTGGGACAACATGGGTCACACAGATGATGGTGTCGCAGATGATCCAATGCTGCATCCTAGCACGGGTCACTGACGCAAGCAGGAGGCATCTTCTTAGATCTGATGCCTCCAAAGGCATTTCCCAGGGCCATAACTACGTGTGTGCCAGTGGTGCCTGGCACACAGCGCATTTGCCCAGAAGGCGCAACTGCCCGCATCTTTGTTCAAGGGGCCCAAAGTGTGCGGCACTGTCATGAGTCAGACTGACTCATTACAAGCCGCCTTGCCCTGTGATGTGTGCTGCCACCGGAGCAACGGGAGGAGGGAGGGGGACTCTGGAACCGCAGCAGCGCCCCTGCTGCTGCAGCTGCAGTCCCTGAGGAAGCAAGGCAGATACTCCGCCTAGCAATACCTGTTGGTTACGCCCCCATGCTGGCCCAGCTTGAGAGGGCCTCCTGAACTGACATGCTGCTTGGCACAGCAGGTCCTCTCCTGCTTTCCCAGATCTACTCTCCCAGCCAGGTCAGCTGGAGGTGGTGCCTGCTCTATGGTTCATGGTTTTTTTTTAAAAAGGGGCGTGACCACGGGTAGGGGGGGGGATTACGCAAATAGGCCACGTCCCCGACTTTGCCTGGGCAGATTGTGTGCAGCCCTCCCTGCTCACTCAGTGCTCTCTCACCTTCTGGCAGTCATTCGCCCTGGAGGTAAAGTGTGTTTGTGTGTGGTGACTGAAGGGGACAGACAGAATGTGCGTGTATAGGAACTGCAGGGGGGGGGGGATGACAGGCTATGTGTGTGTGTGTATTAGAGATGAGCGGGTTCAGTTCTCAGAGAACCGAACCCCCCTGAACTTTGCCTTCCGAGTCCAAACCCGAGCCAGGCTCGGATTTTCCCTCTTGACTCGGAAACCCGAACTCGGCAAAACGTCATGAACCCGCTGTCGGATTCTTGTGGGATTTGGATTCCATATAAGGAGCCACGCATCGCGGCTATTTTCACTCCAGTCTCGGAGAGTGAGAGGACGTGTATTCAGTGTGCTCAGTGTCTGTTTATTAGGGCGGGAAAGTGGGGTGACAAATGTTGTGCTGCTCAGTCCAGTCCATATATCCAGTGTAGCTGTAAAGTGGTGCTGTGTTGTGCAGACCAGTCCAGTGTAGTCAGTGTATTGTGCTTTATCAGTCCAGGCAGATATATCCAGTGTAGCTGTAAAGTGGTGCTGTGTTGTGCAGACCAGTCCAGTGTAGTCAGTGTATTGTGCTGTATCAGTCAAGCCATTCACAGTGTTGGTGTTCTCTGCTGCCATATATCAGTAATTCCAGTATATATATATCAGTAATTCCAGTGATGATATACGCTGCTGCTATATATATCCACTGCTGCAGTATAACAATTATAACAACCTGTTGGGCTGCATCAGACCAGTGGTAGTGTCCTGTGTCATCAATAATTCCACTGGCGATATACGCTGCTGCTATATATATGCACTGCTGCAGTATAACAATTATAACAACCTGTTGGGCTGCATCAGACCATTGGTAGTGTCCTGTGTCATCAGTAATTCCAGTCATTCCTGTGAGGCATATTGTCTCTTATAACTCCCAAAAAATAATGGAGAACCAAAATTTTGAGACGAAAATAGGGAAAGATCAAGAACCACTTCCTCCTAGTGCTGAAGCTTCTGTCACTAGCTATGACATAGACGATGAAATGCCATCAACGTCGTCTGCCAAGAACGATGCACAATGTGATAGCAGGGGGCATGTAAAATCCAAAAAGCCAAAGTTCAGTAAAAAAAACAAAAAAATTAAATTTAAATCCTCTGAGGAGAAACGTAAACTTGCCCTGGCCTATGTTCATGGCTAGTGGTTCAGCTTCACATGACGATGGAAGTCCTCATCCACCCGCTAGAAAAATTAAAAGAGTTAAGCTGGAAAGAGCACAGATAAGAACTGTGCGCTCTGAGATGGTATCACAAATCCCCAAGGAGAGTCCAATTGTGTCGGCAGTTGCGATGCCTGACCTTCCCAACCCTGGACGGGAAGAGGTGGCTCCTTCCACCATTTGCACGCCCCCTGCAAGTGCTGGGAGGAGCACCCACAGTCCAGTTCCTGATATTCAAATTGAAGATGTCACTGTTGAAGTACACCAGGATGAGGATATGAGTGTTGCTGGCGCTGAGGAGGAAGATGACGATGAGGATTCTGATGGTGATGTGGTTTGTTTAAGTCAGGCACCGGGAGAGACACCTGTTGTCCTTGGGACGAAGAAGCCCATTGTGATGCCTGGGCAAACTACCAAAAAGCTACCTCTTCGGTGTGGAATTATTTCTCAAATCCGGACAACAGGCGTCAAGCCATCTGTTGCCTCTGTCAATCTGTAATAAGTAGGGGTAAGGATGTTAACCACCTAGGAACATCCTCCCTTATACGTCACCTGCTGCGCATTCATCAGAAGTCACTGTCAAGTTCAGAAACTTTGGGTAAGAGCGTAAGCAGTCCACTGACACCTAAATCCCTTCTTCCACGTGTACCCAAGCTCCTGCAAGCCACACCACCAACTACCTCAACGTCAACTTCCTCCTCAGTCAGGAACGTCTGTAGTCCTGCAGGCCATGTCACTGTCAAGACTGAGGAGTCCTCTCATAACCGGGATTCCTCCGTAGGATTTTTGAGTGGTACGCCTGCTGTTGCTGCCGCTGCTGTTGTTGCTGCTGGGAGTCGATCGTCATCCCAGATGGGAAGTCGGAAGACCACTTGTACTACTTCCAGTAAGCAATTGACTGTCAACAGTCCTTTGTGAGGAAGATTAAATATGACAGCAGTCACTTTTGCAAAGCAGATGACTGAGGCTTTGACAGCTATGTTGGTGTAATAGGTATCCACCATTAGTTCAGAGTCACTTAAAGATTTGTTTGAGGTACTCTGTCCCTGGTATCAAATCCCATCTAGGTTCCACTTCTCTAGGCAGGCGATACCGAGAATGTACACAGACGTCAGAAAAA